>NC_086069.1:10182644-10485674 GCF_948474715.1 Cydia amplana | reverse complement strand
ATGTAAGTGGGGGGGGGTGTGACCCCTTGGCTCGGCTGACGGTGAGGCAATGGCAGGAATGGCCGAGACACTAATATTTATAGTGAACCGCTTGGACCCCAGAGAGAGGCAGAGGCAGGAAATGTAGAGAGTTGATGCTACTCCAAAACATGACAGAACAAAGAAAATCTGTGCGCTGCATTCTCATATTGCAGGTTTTCTTTTATTTATTTGAAATATATAGGATTGGTAGTTAGATCTTTATTTTCATTTAAGTATCAAAAAAAACCTGGGTTTGTATTGTCGTATGTCACACTTTAAACTTGTCGTTAATAATTATTAAAATATAACGCACGTAGGACTGTATTTATTTAATTTAGATGACTATGGAAGCTTTAGTAATTCTTCTTCTTCTTCCTTGCCTTATCCCTTCATTTGGGGTCGGCTCTCCTCGTCCTTAGGCGCCAGGACCACCTTACAGGAAGCTTTAGTAATTAGTTATTTATAAACAAAATATTAATTATTTTGTCCTTCATTTATTATTTTACTTATTGGACTCACCAGCAGGCAGTAAAACCAGGGAAATGCTTATATTAAATTAAATTACGATTAACTTAATGCGTTTATTGGATACATTTATATACTTATTAAAAAAGAATTTAAACTATTTCGCTTGAAATTATATGTATAAGTAAATCATCTGTATACCGGTAAAAACCAATCAGCCAAACAGTAAACAATTTGATAAAATACAAATGTATGTATATTTGTATATGTACAATAATTAAATGCATGTACCTATGTTTGTATGCATGCCACTTTATTGTACACAAACAAGTTTGTTTACACAAAACAGATAAAACAAAGTAAAAAATATTATATTCACAACGGCGAACTTGTCCCTAAAATGGATCTCTGTTTTATTTATTTATGTACTAACAAAAAATAAAACTGTAAAATAACCAACAACAGAAGGTAACATCATCTCTATAAACTGTCTGTTACAGATTCTGAGCGCATGCGTCTGCATTATGCGCAAACGCATAGGTAATTTGATTGATGAAGCCGAATCCCCTATAAAACTGATAGTCTTTGTATCTTTGTAAACTAGTAATCTTTGTACATAATTAAGTATAACTAACTTAGATAAGATTTTTTTTTGGCATGCATTCTAAACAAATTCGATTAAATTCATACTTCCGAAAAGCACTTCCCTGCTAAAGGAAACATGTAGTAGCTAATTACCTAACCTAGGTAGTGAAAAATACAGGATTGGGTTAGGCTACCTACTTAATATTTAGGCTAACTAATTAATTACTTAAGTAGATTTGGGTAAAAAACCGGAGTCAATTAAGTAGAGTGAGATGGTAATTATACTATTTGCACTATCCTTGCTACTTGGCCAGTGTATGAGATAGTTCATCCTGTCCTTTCATAAATGCGAGTTGAAATAAATAAATAAATAAATATTAACGGACAATCTTACACAGATTAACCTAGCCCTAAACTAAGCACAGCTTGTACTATGGGTACTAGGCGACGATATAGGCACATACTTATAGATAACACACTATACATACATACTTAGATAACATCCATAAGGGCTCATTTAGACGGTGCGAGAACTCGCATGCGAGTTTCATTACATTGCGTCACACAAATAAATGCCCTTACACGGAATCGAACCCGGGACTCCTCCTTCCCAATGGATTGATGAAGCCGGGTGTATTGAATGGAATGTATGACACAATCACAACTAGAAGGGACACATAACAGTGAAAAACCAAAGGTGTCCTATTGTGTATTATGTATGCCCTATTTCCAATAATTGAGGACACGGCAAGGGGACTCATTTCATTACAATTCAAACAAAGACATTAAAAGTTTATTATTTACTTGTATCAATCGAATTTAAACTGTTGTGAGACATACTAACATTGAATAATTTTACGGTTTAGACTCACTTGTTTTAAGTCACTCGCGCGACATGTTTCGGAGCCGGTCTCCGAAACATGTCGCGAGAGTGACTTAAAACAAGTGAGTCTAAACCGTAAAATTATTCAAATTTACTTGTATCAAATTGCGATCATTCACGTAGTAAAAGTTTCCGCTATAATTTAGCTATGTCCGCTCCATTCGGTTTATTTTGTTTGTTTCGTTAGTTCTTTCTTTATGCTTTAATTTGTCTAATTGTATAATATTGCCTAGACTTTGGTTTTGGTCTAATAAATACTGTGTAATACAGATTTGTAACAATTATACGGATTACTGCACCGGTCAATGTCCAATGTAAATGGTAGATTATACAATGTATGTAGGAACTACGAGTACAATCTGTTTTTTTAACTATGAAGATAGGCAATAGGCATACAAAATTAATGGTGTAGTAATTTGCAGTTAAAAAACGAAGGACCTAAAGTATACCGTGTTCGACCGTGCACCATATCGTTTCGTTAAGACTACATACAGGGTTTTAATTTTAAGTTTTAAGTACTGGTTTGATTAATTCTCTGGATTACATATGAATCATAAACAGGCAAAGTGATACTCTAACCAAAGGCAGGCAGCGAGCCTGATTCAAATTTAGCATTTGCTATGCTTTTGATACGACTTTGAAGATCGCTCACGCTGATTAGTGCACGCAAAGTAAGGTGAATGTCGTGTGTTATTACCAAAATCGTCAAGGTCGTAGCGAAACCAGTTCGAAACCCTAACATATAATCTGAATCGGACTTAGTATCAATTATCGCGCGGCTAACGGCCTAAAATGTATACATTACTTCTCATTTAGGTACTTTTACTTGTCTCGATGTCTGTCCGTATTTAAATCTTGGAAGTTTTAAATTTGACATACTTGAGATTTCCGATGGAGCTGAAATATTCAGTAGGACGGTAGGTATGAAGGCATTATTTGGCGTCAAAGGAGTTATTGAAGCCAAATAAATTGGCCCTGATATAATTCATTTAAGTTCAATACATATTTGCCACTCATTGCCTAAATAATCAAGATTCAATGCCAGATAGGCCTTACGGTGCGACGCGGGACGCGACCTCCGCCAATATCACAACGGTATTATTAATATTATCAAAGATATCGACACGATTTGTTATGAAATAGACTTGCAACTTAAACTATTGTTATTGGAATTAATAAGAATGCTGTCGTTGTTGCTAAGGGTACCTAAGCAAAGGCTATTGACAAAATGATAATACTTGTTGTAGGTAGCATGTCATAGGAACCAACAATAACAAATTGCTTAAAATAAAATATATCGTCTCAAATAGATAAATTTTTGCTTCTTTTAAATTCTGTTAAACCGCAACGTACACGTTCGTGTATATTTTAAGAAACTTGCAAAAATATTAATTCAAAAATTTATTTGATGAAATATAAAATGAGACCAACAGAAAAATAAGAACTTAGAAAACAATACTAGTATTTAAATAGGCTATTTAGGTGACAAAGGGTACGAAATTACGAAGTCATCAAAGGGGTGGTAGTCTAATATCAGAATAATATTAGAAGTTTAATTATCGTCAAACGTATGCACCTAGGTATTCTAATCTAAGTCCTAATATACCTACAGAGTACAGTCAGAAAAACGATTAGGTACATAACACATACAAACACATATATATGCAGAGGAGCTAAGCTAATCGTTTTGCTGATCGTACATGCACCAGAAATGCGGAAAGACATTTTTTAGTAATCTTGTTTAAAACCACTGGTTTCTTTTGCTTTGTTTAGCTAGGGTAACGGCACCAGTGGCCAGCCAGGTACCAGTGGTCAGCCTTTTGAGCCGTTTATTGGTCATAAATATCTGGTATATTCGTTTAAACAAATCGCGAGTACTCAAATAGGAGCTTTGATTCCTTATTGGTTAATACGTCACACGACAGGTGCGGTGAGGGAACGGGGGGAAGAGATATACTCGTTCATACAGGTGCTGTTTGTCGACGAGTGCAATAGTGTCATGTCCGCCATATTTTTTACTGCAAGTGGTGTTCTCTTAACAGGCAAGAAAAACTATGTTTTAATGTTAAAAGTTATTGTTTTTGTTAATGATTGGTTTATTTATTAGTTTATCTATTAAATTGCGTTATATTTGAATGAAAATATCAATATTTCACTTATAAATTGAGGGGGCTGGCCACTGGATAACACTTTTTTCCAAAGAATCCGGTGCCCAGCCCCCCACGGCTGACCTTTGGGTTATTCGTTTATTTTATTATTTTCGAGCCAATGCGACCGTTAGGACCGTTAAATTTACATTTTCAAATTTAGTTAGGCATGCCCTAGTAAATTTAAAGTAAAACCCAGTAGTCAGCCGCATTTGAAATAACGTTTTAATGCGGCTGAGCACTGGGTTTCGCGGATCCAGTACTCAGCCATTGACCTTGCTTGGTACGTCGCCGCCAAAATATGTCCACATTTTTAAACCCTATCTCATTGAAATAAGGTTCAAAAGTGTATACATATATTTGACGTTAACTATAAATAACTATCATTTTACTTTTTCCTCGTCGGTATATGACTTTGTTTATTAATGATAATTAGATCTGCATAGACTCAATTAATTATTTTTTACCGAATACCTACTAGGAACATAATTATATATTACCTGATTTACCTCATTAATTTTTGACGGATTAATTATTAGAAAATAAATATTGCGATTCTTAGTTTGCAAGAATAGTGTTTAGTTAATTAAGTACCTATGGCCAACAAATTTCGTGTCATAAGAATTGTATGTACCTATAAGATTTTTTATTTATTAAATAAGTAAACAAGTAGGTAAGTAATACATATGTATATGCAAAAAAATTATAAACTAAAATTAAAAACTACAACTAACTACAATAACAATAACTAAAATAGTAATATAATATAGATATTTGTATAACATCATTGATTTTGATATATGCAAAAAATTATAAACTAAAATTAAAAACTACAACTAACTACAATAACGATACCAAAAATTATAAAGAAAAAATAAATATTGTAATATCGTTGATTTTGATATAAATATTAGTGATTTTGATCTAATTATATCAATAGTTTATATAGGCTGAGTACTGGGTACACAGAGGCTGCTTACTGGATTTTGGAGGCTGACTACTGGAGAAAAGTGCCACTTTTTGTTTAAACTTAATTAGAGATATTATAAAGAGGATTGTTATTTTTTTAAATATTTTCTTTTAAAACTATGATAAACAATTGATCTAACCATGTCATTTGTTTAATTATCCGACTAATCCTGTAGAAATGCCGAACGTTCAAACTTAAAAAAGTCGTTATAAGGCTGACTACTGGTGCCTTTACCCTATTGCATGATTTTAGGAAACTGAAAGTGATCTAGATTCCCGATGATTCAATCATAGTCGTCCTTTCTTGTCGGATCACGATTGATTTGGAAAGTGTCACGATAATGTAGCAAGAAGAGTTTAACAATGGATTATTAAGTTAACCGAGTCTCACCGTGGTTCATTGAGACGTAGACGATGGGTCAGTAGCCTCGTGACCGTTGGGTGGGCACAGACGGGCGGTGGAAACGCGGCGGTTAGAACGCTTGAAAATTATTTGTAAATTAATTAAGGTAGGTAGCGATCAGGCATATATTTAATAATATTTGGCACATTAATATGTACAATAAGTATCTAAGTATTTTTTGTGGATTAATTCCAAAATTGAACGTGTTAACTTTACTAATACCACTACATAGGTACACTATAAGATGTATCAATTTAGCTATCCATCTTATTTAGATTTCGCTCTCTAGCGAGTGATAGGATGTTTATAATGTAGAACTAAGTCGTTAAATGAAGAACATGTCTAATAATCTACTTAAGTAACATTGGCTTAATTTAATACATTCACGAGACTTAAAATTAAAAAATATAAATATATTATAGAACAACTTTACACAGATCGACCCAGTTCCATCGTAAACTCCAATAAGCTTAGTATGTTTGTAGTAAAATAAATGATACGTAAGTATCTACGTATTATATTAGCAGAACGCTCGTCTGACGCGTTGAAAACGCGTGCGGGGACTGCAATGCAAATAAGTGCAGTTTTTTCGGAAAGGGAAAGTGAACCGACAAGGACCTTGACCTAGAGCCCGATATTGCCCGCCGCTTTATTTGCGACTACATTAATTTTCTAACTGAAACACGACTAACGATTTATAACCAGTATTTTATGGGTTACCTACTGTTCAACGATTTCCCGGAGAACATATTAATTACTACATAATTCATTACAGGAAATGGCTCACAAGTCACCAAAACTAAGAAGACGATCATGTTACATTAAAATACCTTACATCGAATACAAACTTTATTCCATATTTATCAAATTTCTCATTGCAGACGGCCTCAAATCTAACAAATATTTATTGGTACTTACAGAACACATGTAATAACGATTAATGCGATAATTAGCACATTACGTAACTATATCGAAAATTTAAAGTGCCAATACATACCTACTGTAAAATTTTGTACATATTTAAGCGAATAGGTAATTCACAAAATCGCACTTGTATCGTAATGTACCTACCCACTATTTCTGGCTGAAAAATTACCAAAGTTTTATAACCAGTATTTTATGGGTTACTCTTCAACGGTTTCCCGGAGAACATAGATCACGCTAAAGCTATTTGCAAATAGGTAATTATTTCAGTAGAACACGCACATATAATGTGCATATATACATACAAATGGCTTTTACATTGACATGGTTAACCGGTAGCATTAAATAATTATTAGGTATACATATTCTTTCATGTTTGGTACTGAGGTAGGTACTGACACTCCGGAACTCGAGGTATGTAAATTGTAGACGCTGCGTGCAGTTTCACGTACCGGTAACCTAATAACCTTAACATTAACAGTACAGTAAGGCGCTGTACGTATCGCGCTTGCATTAGGTACACCGCCACCGCTGCTGAAGTGGTGGAGTATGTACACCAGAAGACCGGTTACACGCTGAGGGTGTTCCAGCTTCGATCGCGCCACTACGTGCACTTCAACTCTTTTGTGGTGCGCGTGCCGCGACCGCTGCAGGGGGCCATCGAGTGCGCCGACTTCTGGCCGAAGGGAGTCGTGTTTCGGAGGTTCCGGGGCAAACTGCCGAATCCGACACAGGAGCAGCCGATGCAACGGAGCCACGCGGTTTTATCGACTAAATAACTAGAGTTTAGTTTTAAGTTTATAAAATACATATGTATGTTAGCCTGTAAGGTATTTGTAATATATGGGCCTTGTTGCCTGAATTAAATTTCTAAATAAAATATTAACAGTAACCTAATAACACAAACAGCAAGGTAATTAAATCGAATAGTACTATTCGATTACGTACGTAAATAAATATCTGTTGCAAAAAGGGCACAGGTAGGGGAAGGACAATTGAGCTGTGAGCAGCTTCCAAAATATTATAGCTCTTAAGTAAGGGAAAACGATCATGAGGAAGCCGGACTACTTAACAATAGCTAACAATAATAGGTATATATAGCTTCCCCTCCTGAAGATCGGACAGTCACTTTAAAAAAACTAATGTTTGCTTTAATTAATAATTATAAATAGGTATTATAATTTATAATATAAGATTAGGTTTGGTTAGGAAAGCTACAAAATGTGGACCTAGGTATAACTATGAAAGTAATACACATGTAAGTTTGCAGATCACATGTGTGCCAACATTATTGGCACACGTTAACAGTTTATCGCTCGCATTCACACGCATTCGTGAATTATAATACTGGTTTGTATGTTTTGACTACGATTAAGGGCTTAATTACACTGGTGAAGTAGGTACACTTGCGGTTGTTGTCCTTCTCGAGTGGGTACTTTATGCAGCCCTTTATTTTGACCGGAAGTGGACAAAAAAAATCTGCATAGGTCATTTTAGAGAATAGGTACAAATTGGTTACAAAGTATTTTCACGCAACTGCATTTATTTCCTAACAAATGACAGAAAATGGCTCACAAGGCACCAAAATTAAGAAGAAGGACGGTCATAAGTATTTCATTAATCTAACCTTTGGATTCTAAGCTTACATTAGGAATGTACCTAACCATTAATAATTGATTATCAAGTTTAATCGATCTTTCTCAAATTTTGTGACTGCGGACGACCTTAACTGTGACAAATATTTACGTTCTGGTACTTTTAGAATGTAATTTAACTGTATTGTGGTTTTTTTTTGCGTATTTGGTACCAAATAAACGATTTTAATGGCTTGATGAAAATGCAGACGAAAAATGACTGAAATAAACCACAAGTTGTGTGTGGTATGCAAACTGCTGAGATGGCTAATTTCGAAATAAGCCCGCGAACATAAAAAAACACTCATAATTAAACAAACATGTTTTACACATGCATTGAAATACGAGTAGTATGCGTTTTGTCATTTTGTAACGCGAGTACTTATAGGTATAGTTATTACGAGTGCTCGTAAAAATTGCGACATTGTTTTTTTCTTAATTAAGAGGCCTACGAACCTATATTCAGCATCGAAACTATTATTGATGCTGATTTTACGTGTATAATGTATTCGTAGCATGTAATCAATCAAACTGCTACGGCAATTTGAAATAACTATGTATTTGTTTCTGAAGGAGCTACCTTAATAGATAATATCTGGGTGACCGAGCTTCGCTCGGAAAACATATAATAACTCGGAAATGCGCGTTTTCCCAGAGATAAGACCTAGCTAGATCGATTTTTCGCCCCCGAAAACCCCTATATACCAAATTTCACCGAAATCGTTAGAGCCGTTTCCGAGATCCCCGAAATATATATATAAATAAATAAATAAATAAACATGAATTGATTATTTAAAGGTATTAGATTAGATTAGATTAAATAAATAAATATTATGGGCCGCTTACACAAAACGACCTAGTTCCAAAGTTAAAATAAAAAGTAGGTACCTACTTATGTAGTACCGTAAAATGGGGTGAGTAGGGTCAAAACTGAAATACAAACCTCGATAACATTTTATTTTTACATATGAAAACTGAATGGTGTATATAATAAGTGTTCCGAACGTTTGTATTTTAGTTTTTATTTTATTTTGGGTAGTTTAATTTCATAACTTTGACGATAAAGAGGAAAACCCACCTCACCCCGTAGTGCCTCGTATTTGGGGTGAGAGGGGTTTTCATACAAAGGTGATTTTGGAAGATTGTTGGATCGATTTTTTTTTATTATGCGTATTACTATAGCTCCATTTTAAATTGGAATACATTATTTTTGTAGCAGTAGCCTTAAAATCCCTTCTCACACCCCTCTCAAACCTTCTCGCCCCATTCATAACCCAACTCTCCCCGCGAAACCTACGCACCCCGTTTTACGGTACTTAACTTCTGTTTATACATATTCGAATTGCGACCTTTGCTGGTAACGTTGACCTTATTGAAACTTTTAGGCTCATAATTCATCCTAATCCTAGATATTAAAGCCGCGTGCTGATTTTCATTATAATTATCGAAATACTTAAGTCAAGAGGACTAAATGCAAAGGATAGAACAAAAAACATCAACGAGCCTCTTTTTCAGTAGATGCAAAATTTTGCAAATCTAATTTTGTTTGATTATTTAGGTAGGCTGTATAGTAGAAAACAATTTTAGATTTTTTTCTATTACCTCCAAAGGTTTTAGGCGGGAGACATCTCTACTTCTTGTCTTAAATTCTTCCCTACCAAAATTATGCCGGTCTTTCCACATTGACCACACCCATCTTGTTACACCAAACCGTCTACCTATCATTGTAACGAATCTTACAACTAAGCATACATCTATGCAAACATTATTGCGCTTGCCTCGCTAATTGTAACGAGGTGAAGCAAAAACTGTCAAGTTTCATTTTATTATAAAAACAAACAGCTACGTACGCACACCTAGTAAGACCGACTTTCTTGAAAACAGCTTTATCCCTCTCACATTTACTGTTTCAGTAAAGGACAGACAGACTAACTATTAAGATAACTGACACGAAGTATAGAACTACACCGGGTTCGATCTTGTAGATAGAATTTTAGGCATAAGGTCAGGGGTAGGGTACAGTCAGCTGCAGAGTTAGTGGACCCCCGCTGCAATCAAATTTCTATTTCTGTTATCTCTACAGTTGACTGTACATTTGTAGAGCAAACTAGAGTTCTTACATGAGGTACCGGGGCGTTTTCTAAAATAAATATTGAAAACCCGATTCTCACGGATCCTGGTGTTTTTGGGTTCTTTCAACTCAGAATCACTAGCATATTCAATCCTGATGATAAAAAAAAATGTCCCAAAAATTTGTATGAAAATTGTACATTCCACTACGTCACGTCCATACAAGTAAAAAATACAAGTGACGTAATGGAATGGACATTTTGGGACATCTTTTTTTAATGGAAGGATGGAGAGTGCTGTCGATTCTGAGTAGAATGAGCCCAAGAATGTCCAGATTTGAAAGAATCAGGTTTTCGATATTTATTTTAGAAAAAGCCCACCGACGTCATACCTCTTACCAGAGTTAAAGATGCTTATAAGTAAATGCTTATAAAAATGTATAGAACCTATAATGTATAGAATGGTGTTTCACGGAATAAGAATTCATTCTTCGATCCTAAGTACCTAGGTAAAATGAAACGTAGAAAATGCTCTATAAACCCAATATTCCAAGTTGAAAACGATGAAAAACCCCTTTTACGTTCGCGGACGCCTAGTGAGGTCATGTGTCATACGCCAAAGGAAACAAGAAACTACGCGACTGCTATAGCATTCGTGTCCGCGAATGTGTTAATGCTGCTTCTCAGAAAATAAGCTACTTTCGACTCCATCCCCAAAATATTTTTAAGTTATATTACACTAATTTAATATGACGCTTTAAACGCAAAAGCCAATTAGGTAGGTACTTATTTCTTCATGTCGTTCACTTGTTCAGATAGGTACTTCAAGTGATCTTGCCACTGATTTTAACCAGCCCAGCGTTAAATCAGTTTGACCCCCACGGGTGCATTCTGTGCACTGTCACCAAGTTTCGCGTCACTCTGGACGCCTATAATCTCGCAATTCGACAGTCACGGCTTCGGATCGGTTCACGTGCGCATTGCCAATCTTTGTGCAACTGATGTTCCGCAAGCCTCGGATCCTGAGGTGCAAATTTGTGAAATTTTGCATTACTTTTCAATATTAAATTAGTTCATACACTTAGTTATTTCAATATTGAATTATTTTCGCGTGCACGGAAAAAAAAATTATGTCTATGTACATACCAGGCCCATTATGGCATGTCTATCCCCTAAGAATTTTCACATCCAGCGCCTTCATTACCCTAAAATCTGGTTAAGTTCGCAGGTTACCGAGGGATGGACCTTCTCTTACTGCGTCCTCAGGCACAGAATAATAGTTAGTTAAATAGGAAATTCGAAACGAGTGGCGATAAATTAAAACACGACCGAAGGTGTTTTAAATCGACACGAGTTGCGAATTACCTATTCGCACATGTATCGAACAACGTTTTACGGTACATATGGCACTTTAAAGTTTCGACATACGCACGAAAAGTGCTATTTTACGCACTAGTGCGGAAAAGTAGCCCCATATGTAGGTACTGTAAAATAAATAATAGTATGTACTAGACGTGTGCGCCACGCCGGCGCGCCGCCGCCGCCGGCCTTTTTTGCCACGCCGCCGCCGCCGATAAATGTTCGGCGTGAAATCGGCGTGACCTTGAGTGTTGTTAATTAGCTATTCCGAGTTGGTATTTGGATTACAATATGGATTTTTTGTATAATATATGTTACAGTTGTCAAATATACATCAATTATTAATTAAATGAAATAGAATAGCCAGTTGCATAAACTATTTGATACACCATGTAAAGTAAAGATAAAGATTATGAAGTAAGATTTTTTCCTGTTAATAGTGAATTCACGTTGCCTCACATACGAAGGCAGAATGCTCCATCATGAAAAGACTTACAATTAACTAGACAACGAAAACAGGGCTCATGTAAAGGAGTCAAGCAAAAATCTGAGAACATTGGTGTGCGAAAATTCTCGAGACCCTGAGTTTCCTAAAAAAAGTCGTGTGCTAAAAATGTCGAGGAGAGAGAGACAGAGTGACAACACTGTAGATTCACTGTCAATCTGACGAACAGCGGAAATGTGCAAGCTGTAAATGGGTAAAGCATCATTATCTTGTCACTCGATGCTATGGTTATAAGTTCTTGTAACAAACTGCGCTACTATTGTCGCCTTCCTGACGGGATTAACAACAAGAAATACATCGAAATGGCGACTCTTCTGAAGAAAATTGAAGATGAAAGTTCTAGAGAGGTCTTAAGATCAACCACTCCAAAAGTAAGGTGATTACCACAGAACATATTAAAGAGTTTAGAATGGCTATCGCGCGCAGTTAGTATCGGAACCGGTGTCGCCGCTCGTTCCTCTCCACATTTACTAACACTCGCGCAACGGTAGTAAAAACTTGTGTGCGTGGTGAATGGATACGCCTCCTTTAGACAGATTTGATGTCTGGCTTCTTAATCTGAAGGTTATTGTGGCGCAAAAAGGCATGTTTACTTCGTTTTCGGCCAGCGCGGGCGAGTAGCATGCGAGCGTTTGCTCAAAACCGGCGGCGACACGTACCCTGCTCGCATGGCCATTCTAACTTGTTCTGTGGTGATTACGAAGAAGCTAGTAAGTTTATATCTTGGGTTGATAACCAGTGCCGGTGGTATGGAGCCGAAACGTGGAGCCTCAAAAAGTGTGAAGTGGTTGGCGCTTTTGAGATGTGTTTACGAACTCGTAGTGTTAACGAAGACTGCTGCTTATACCTTGGTCAGCTAGAAGAACAAACCCCTCCATTCTTTCTCAGAGAGCTCAATATCGCCACTCAGCTCATCACAACATGCCATGGGTGAGCCCTTAGATTCTTCGGACATACCTATTAACCAACGCATGATGTGGAGAAACACACGAATTTAGAAATGAATGGCAGACGTGCTCGAGTTGGAGGATGTGTGAGATGGTAGAACGCTATGAAGAGGTCGGCTTGCGGCAGTCTGACCACGCGAAATGGAGACAAAGTAAGAGAAAGAAGATACGTCTCAGTGAGCCTGGTGCTTACTGCTTGTACGACAAGAAAACTAATAAACAGAAGCCATAGCAGTCCACTATGTCTAGCAAACTTCAAGGATATTTGGAGTTCTGTTTTGTTAAAGTACGTCATTTTTATTACGAGAAGCCAATGAAATCATGAGAAAATTGAGAGTTACCGATCGGATCGAAGGTCATTGGGACCAGGTAACCCCTTAATGCAAGCCAGTTACTAGAGAAATTTAAGTTATTATAGTTACGCTATATTCATTTACAACCCCTATTTTACTCACAGTCTATTCAAAACTATATGTAGTTTACTGACCAGCAACCTGGACTGATCAAATCTTCAAGAAAAACAACAAATTAATGATTTTTCTTAAGAAACCTGAAAGTCAAGGTCACGCCGATTTCACGCCGAAAACACGCCGCCGCCGCCGATTTTTTGGCAAACGCCGCCGCCGATCATTTTTTAATCGGCGCACACGTCTAGTATGTACTACCGTAGTCTGGTAGGTACTTAACTATGAGTCCGTCATCCAAAGAGTAGGTACCTAGTATAATATATCCGTCATCTCAAATAAGGTTTTTTTATGTAGGTATATTGAAAAAGTTCTCACTTTTTTTGTGATGCCGTGAACAATTATATAGGTAACAGTAAAAACACAAAAATATATAATATAATATTCTTTATTGCAACCATGATATTCAAATTAAATTGTATGTAACCGTTCGTTTTAGCTCGAAGAACATGTCTTGTAAGTTTTTGAATGTCAACCAAAACCATTTATCCATTTTAACTGACAATGCCAAACTCTTCAACTTTTACATTCACCACGGGGTTGACATTGACCACTTATCAATATGGTTCACCCACCAAGTTATCTGCAAATCGGATATTGATTGTTACTTAATTAGCTTTTTCGTAATACGACTAACCACATACCTTTAGGTTTATAGTGATATTGTTTTTGAAGTGAAAACTTCTTTCAGCGGCGCTGTGCACTTTTTGAGGTGGGGAAAAAATGTTAAACTCGCGAGAGATGACGTGTCCGTCTTACGGTCACGTGATCTGATCGAAAAACTGTTACATGTAATGTAATTTACTTTTTCTTTATTGATTTAAATGCCATCTAGTGAGTTTCGCTCTAACTGGTACTAATAGTTACCGAGTTATAGTTAGCGAGTTAGTTAAACTCGCGTACTAACAGTGATGTGCTTAGGGGTTTCAAGTAATGCGACGAAATAACGCTAGATGGCGTTAACCTCAATTATAAATAGTGCATTTTGCACTAGTCATTGAGTTTTCACTTCTGCCGGCCGTGCCGGCACTCCCTGAGTGCAACCCGTTGTTTTTTTTTGCATTTGTTAGGTACTGTAATTTTAAAGATTTTGTTTACCTACTAGTAAGGTAATATAGACATATCTGAATCTGGCTCGAATCCGACGGATCTTTCGTCAAAGTTACTAATTATAATTACTAACCAAGTGAGCGTGAAGCGTCTGTTTCAGCTTGAGTTAGCTTGGTCCGACTCTGTTAAGCTTGAAGTAATGTTTAATCAAATTTAGATTGTACTAAGTACCACAAGTACAGTCCGCATCAAATATACTAAATATTTGTTGCGGACGGCTAAAGTAGCCGAATAAAACGTGACACGCCATTGTCAGTAATAAAAATAAAGATGCGATCTCTTTATTTTCCTACCAAAGTGCGTGGGCTGAACTAGTAACACACCCAGTTTTCTAAGAATCCTAGTTTTTTTATGAATGAGGCTTTCCCTTAGAGAAGGGTCCTTATGCTTCATGGAAAACCACAAATAATAGATTAATTACATTAAATAGTTGCACCGTTGTTCCGATTCATTACCTAACTCGTTGCCTACCGATTGGAAACAGCGGAAGTCTGCTGAAAAAAGATAATGCGGACGATTTTTATAGACGGCAAAATAAAATAAAATGTTAGGTATTAAATCTCATTACTTGTTCCACTTCTTGATTTCATCTCGAAATTTTTATTGTCCAGTTGTTGTTATATCTTACCCGTCACTCAGATTAAATTAGATAATTAACTTGAAAAAGTAGTAAACCAAGTAGATTACAGTCAACCAATTTGATTCCTAAGACGGCGAAGGCCACTTACACTATAGAACCATGTCATAATGAATAAATTTTTGTTTATTTTCTATGACAGATATGGACTTTTATGACCCTTATTGAGTGGTGATGTATGTCATGTTAAAGCGACAAGGTTATATAGTGGCCTAGTGATCGGTACATACTCGTACCGTAAAATGGGGTGAGTAGGGTCAAAACTGAAATTAAAACCTGGATAACATTTTATTTTTACATATGAAAACTGAATGGTGTATATAATAAGTGTTCCGGACGTTTGTATTTTAGTTTTTATTTTATTTTGGGTAGTTCCATTTCATAACTTTGACGATAAAGAGGAAAACCCACCTCATCCCGTAGTGCCTCGTATTTGGGGAGAGAGGGGTTTTCATGCAAAGGTGATTTTAGTAGATTGTTGGATCTATTTTTTTTATTATGTGTATTACTATAGCTTCATTTTAAATTGAAATACATTATTTTTGTAGCAGTAGCCTTAAAATCCCTTCTCACCCCCCTCTCAAACCTACTCTCCCCATTCATAACCCACCTCTCCCCGCGAAACCTACTCACCCCGTTTTACGGTACAGGTAAAGTAGCTACTATAAACCCGGTTTGAGACAATTTGTCTAAAAGGAATAAATACATATGTTCATGACTTATAGCCTGGTGACAGGTAGACGTTTTGTAATAGGGTCCCGTTTTTACGCTTTGGGTACAGAACCATAAAAAGGAACAAGTTGTACATAAACAAAATAAAAGGATGTAGGAAGAATGAAAATACAAAATCAATGATTACAAAATCTAACTTTATTACAAAAACTCATAAATCGTCCTGCAAGACAAAAACCTAGCCCACAATGGACAGATGGACTGTAAAATTCATAAGATTTGGTGCAATTGACAAGCAATACCTACAAATATATTATACACCTTGCCAGTATAAACTGCCGTATTCGAACTTCAAGATATTCACAAGAGACGACACGTACTAGATCCATTCTAGATACGTTTTAGTTTAGATTTCAACTAGTTCTCTTTTGCAACGCAATTCGGGCAACCAATGTCACTTTTACGATAGATCGTGTTAGATATCTATTAGATGTGAATTAGATCTCTAAGTAATATCTTGTGGAAATCGTTCAAAAGTATCTCCAGAATCGCGGAAATGTCAAATTTGACAGGTTAGATCTTAAACATATCGTTATCGTATCTTGGCGATGTCTAATAGATATCTATTACAAAATCCGAATCGGGCCCATATTCTGTAAACAAAGTGAACTAATAGCCGTGCAATGACTAACAGAAGTTTTGTTAGGCGTGGTGGGATAGAGAGATTTACGTCGAAATTATTTCTTTGCAAGTCTATTAGTTTATAAAATGTCTGTTTACAGCCTTTGATTTTTGCGACTTTTATACTTTTAAGAGCCGTCTTATCTATGTGATATAAAACAGTAAACAACAAACAAGTGCCTCAGCATGAATCAATGGTTTTAGTTAGAGTAAACAATTCCAACAATTTGCAATGGTGTAAACACTTGTGAATCTTATGATTCTAGGCCGAAATGTATGTAGGTAGGTACACACGAAATATGACATACATAGGGGTCGGCAAACTCGCAAGCCAAGTGTCGCTCTTGTAATCAGTATTTTTAGGGTTCTGTAGCCAAATGGCAAAAAACGGAACCCTTATAGATTCGTCATGTCTGTCTGTCTGTCTGTCTGTCCGTCTGTCTGTCCGTCCGTATGTCACAGCCACTTTTCTCCGAAACTATAAGAACTATACTGTTGAAACTTGGTAAGTAGATGTATTCTGTAAACCGCATTAAGATTTTCACACAAAAATAGAAAAAAAAAAACAATACATTTTTGGGGTTCCCCATACTTCGAACTGAAACTCAAAAATTTTTTTTTCATCAAACCCATACGCGTGGGGTATCTATGGATAGGTCTTCAAAAATGATATTGAGGTTTCTAATATCATTTTTTTCTAAACTGAATAGTTTGCGCGAGAGACACTTCCAAAGTGGTAAAATGTGTGTCCCCCCCCCCCCTGTAACTTCTAAAATAAGAGAATGATAAAACTAAAAAAAATATATGATGTACATTACCATGTAAACTTCCACCGAAAATTGGTTTGAACGAGATCTAGTAAGTAGTTTTTTTTTATACGTCATAAATCGCCTAAATACGGAACCCTTCATGGGCGAGTCCGACTCGCACTTGGCCGCTTTTTTTTTAATTAAAACTGGTAGTTAGCGTATCTTTTCAAAAGTTTGTCGATCCCTGCCACAGACAAGACATCCTCTAGACTGAGCATAGTAGCGCTACCCCCTCTGCCACAAATATACGGTAGTTTTACTCCATTTTCGAGTCAAAGTGTCTTTGTGTGACATCCGTGTTTTTGAACGGACCCATCACGGCACGGAACTCGCTCACCTCGTCCCCCGCACCCCAGTATTTTTGGCAGCATCCAGTGGCGGATTTGCAGTCTTTGCCGCCCTAGGCTCCAGGCCTTGTAGCCGCCCCTTTCTCAGCATCAGCCCCCATCATATTGACTAAGTACATTTAGGTCATGCAACGAAAAGATATAGAGGGAAATGCTTGGGACACATCTTTAATTTAGTAACTTTATTTGGACTCGTTAGGAGGTGAACATATTAAGTCCCCGGCTTCGCGTCGCGATTCGCGCACAGTGGAGGGCTCTCAAGATATCGAAAAACTTATAGCAAATTTAAAAAACTTTCATTTTGTATAATGATCATGTCGTTAGAACGCATAGTTTCCGAGATATAAGCGAAAAACTGAAAAATGGGACCTTCAAACCCCCCTCTGCCCCTGACTCAAGGGATACGGCCGGGGACTTTTGAATTTTTCATATGTTCACCTCCTAACTAGTTCAAACAAAGTTACGAAGTCAAAAATTGTGTTCCAAGCATTTCCGTCTATGTACACCTGTACATAGACGGAAATGCTTGGAACACAATTTTTGTGGTGGCAAAGGTACCTACCTTTTTTGAGAATTCGTTGCCTGGCGTAATTTTGAGTTATTTCTTGTTATCATCAGCGAATTTTTTGCTACAATTTGCCGCCCCTAATATCTCGCCGCCCTAGGCTCGTGCCTACTGTGCCTTATGGGAAATCCGCCACTGGCAGCATCGATTTCATGAAATAATAGCTCTAAACTCCGTCTAGAGGATTCCTAGTCTATGATCCCTGCCATCCCTGGACTAGACAGAGGTATACATTTTTTCATATGTTTAACATTAATTTGTATCCATAACATTTGGCACTAAAATGTGCAACTTATCAGTGAAAATGCATCCTGTTTTCTAGGCACAGTGGGCAGACTCTCCAATACTACTCGAATGGGCAGTATGAGACAATTCAGTTGACAATACCGTTGTTTATAAGAGAAGGCACTGCCAAACCTCTATCTGATTAGATTGTTTATCTACAATGTGACAAACCGTCAAATTCCCGCTAATTTATCGTAATGGTATATCGTCGTTGTAGTTAAAAACAGAAGCATAATTTCTTAGGGAAAAATGTAAACTACCACGATTCAACGAATTAAAATTATATAGCGATCATCATTTGGCGATATTAAACCATACGACCTTTTTTGAATTTCCAGATATTATTTTTCTAGGATTTCCGCAACACAACCATGCACACATAAAATCTTTTACCACAGATAAAACGACCCTTAGAAAGACTTCCTAGGAATCTTTTTACCGCCTTGTAAGCCCTATTACAAAGTAATAAAGTCTTCTGATGGATACTTCTATGCTTTGTTTGTTAAAATGTCAAAGTGTATAATGTATTCCGTAAAAAATGGTAGAATACCGATATCCTGACTAGAGACGTTATAGGCACTTTTGAATCAAATACTTTTGAGCTGTAGATAACTAATTAATAACCTAACTAATCACACAAAAATCTAAGTTGTGCACCGTATTGCACACTATTCGACGCATGGTCTAGATAAATCGGAAAAATGTATGTTGTTTACAAATCATTGGCATGGTTTTAAGCTTTAAAGGTAACAGAAGGGTACCTAGATTCCTTCATTAAATTTTAGCGCTATCAAGATCGCATATTAGAATTTGACTTGTTCACGTACACACATGATAAAAGTCACCAGTTGATTTGCCTTTTTCTGATTTAACTAGCCCCGTGTCAAATTTAAGTACTGTAAAAATAAGCCTTGGTCTTGCTAGGCTTTCATTGGTTTACATTAATTCTGTTCAGATGCTGCGGAGTCGAAGTATTTCGACGTAACTTATATTTATAACCATAAATTATTCGTGATTTCTGGCTTTATCAGGAGCTAAATATAATATTCAAATAGAACATAACAATCATATAATAAAATAGTACCTTGATTGTGTCAGATCAGAGGCTTTTTAATCTAAACAATACTTTATATCCATTTCCCTTCATGTAGGAAATAATAGACACATCATACATCATATAATGTTAATGACCAAGGCCAATTTTGATAAATGTGCACTCATTATAAGATCTGAAATTCATTGCAGTAAGTATAGAACAACTGTCTGGGATTGTTTGATAAGAGAGAGGAGCATATTCGCATGCTATGTATCGCCAGTTGTACTATCCTTTCTGCAATTCTTCAGTGAGATATTTCGATAAAATCGGCACCAAAGAACTATTTATGAATAAAAAATACACAACACTGATCACTCCTCCCAAATTGTGTTCGTAAACTACACGTTAGGATTACGCACTCGATATAGGTTTCACTTCGGTTATATGTGACACCTCATCATTCGATGTGTTGGCGATTTCATTGTGTGAACCGTCTATTACCTTTTCAATGTCGACTTGCACGTTATTTTCATCTACTGATAAATCGTGTAGGTTTATGTTAGCATTGCTTATAGCTTGGATAAGAGTTTCCATAGCTTTCTCGTCTATTTTTTCTTCTAAGCTATCCATGTCATTTTGGATTGAATCTTCATTAGTTGTGGGTTCTTCGGGTGTTTTTTTATTATCATCTCTGACTGGTTCTTCGGTGACTTCTATAGAGTTTGTCGCCTCCTGTGACAGTTTTTCCGCTTTCTTTTTGGATTTCTGTTTCTTCGGTTTGTCTGCTTTGGGCGCGTCTTCCTTGACACCGTTCTTGTTGTTGGTGAGGGTGTTCAGTTGGCTCTGGAGGTGAACGAGGCTCTGTCGGAGTTGTGCACAATTTGCCGCCATTTTGTCGACCTTGAAACACATATAAAACATTAAGACCCTGCGGACCCCGCAAAAGGTTAGTCCACTTATAATCAATTAACGCATTCACTGCCAGCGACCCGCTAGACGGGTTTACTGTTCGCAGGCACTTTTCGCTACATATGGTTTTTCCACGCTCGTAGCGCGTAGCTCGCGCTGGCACTGAATGTGTTAATTAATTGATTGGTGTCTAAAACAAGACCTATTCTAACTACACTGACATTACCAGTATAATTTAGATGAAAAATCTCTCTAAAATACTCTATATGCTTCATTTATCTTAACAGGATATTTGCCTAAGAACTGAGATGTAATTACTTTCCGCCAGTTGCTTTTTGTTCCATTTACATTACAGTCAAATATCATAATGATGTATTCGCGAAAAACTATTAATTGATTTGAAAATTAGGCAAGGTTTTGCTGTACATGGACAGCATAAGTCTTGGCAGTTTGTGCGCGTAAGTTGAGATTAGCGTTAGAATTTAGGAACGAACGAAAATAACAATTTAAATCGCTGCGCTCCGCCAGTTTGCGCAGGCTTTAATTGTGCTAGAGTCCGCTATCCCAAAGGCAGGTAATTCATTCATGTGACAACAGGACAACAGAATATTACGAACGAGTCATACATTTGCCGCTCGATGTTGCCCTTCAGCGAGCCCAGCAGCATCGCGCTAGATTGTGAGATTAGCGAAGTGTCATTCTATAGAACTTGCTAACTATGTAAACAAACTGCCATATTAAAACTGTCAAAAAAATATGAATTTACTAGTGACTTTTGTTTACATAGTTAGCAACATGGAACTCCATAGAATGATACTTTTCTCAAAAATGGACGGCAAAGTCGACGTTGCCGGTTAAAAAATAGGTCGCGAAGTGCGTAGTTTATGGTCATTCAAAATATTAAAAAGTTAAAAACATTGCAGTCTCGATTTCGGGACTGCAATGTTGCATACAAATTCCATTATTTAACGAGTTCCAAACTTTTTAAAACTTTAAATGGCCATATCAAATGAAGGCATAGGTCCATTAAACAGCCAAACAAATGATCAGTACTTATTATTATAATGTTGGTACCGCGACTATTTAGGTGTCTCAAATAGGTTGGCGTATTTTCAGCAGAAAAATACACTTCTATTTTTTTTTAAAGGCGGCAAAGCAAATCTTTTTAATGGTTTTACTTTTTTCTGTGAAAATTAGAACGTTGCTTCTGTAAAATATTTCTATTTCTTGCACCATTTTTGAGAAAAGCACTATATATGACTCGGCTGGAAGGCTACTTGCTGGCTTCAATTAAACGGATTTCCAAGGTCGTCCGTTTAAAACGAATCCTCAGCGTGCAAGTAGCTACTTCTGAACCTCGACAATAATGTACTATTAATGGTTTTACTTTTTTCTGTGAAAATTAGAATGTTGCTTCTGTAAAATATTTCTATTTCTTGCACCATTTTTAAGAAAAGCACTATATATGACTCGGCTGGAAGGCTACTTGCTGGCTTCGGAATCAATTAAACGGATTTCCAAGGTCGTCCGTTTAAAACGAATCCTCAGCGTGCAAGTAGCTACTTCCGAACCTCGACAATAATTTACTATTACTAGTGAGTTTTGTTTACATAGCTAGCAAGTTCCATAGAATGATACGTTACATACCTTGTCGTTGCTCTGCTTGCTGGGCGCGGGGGCAGGCGCAGGCGCAGGCGCTGGCGGCGGCGGTGGCGTGGGCAGCGGTGGCCGCTCGATGTTATGTTCCTTCAGCGTGCCCAGTAGCGTCGTTCGCTCCGCCTGAGTACAATACAATCGTTATCAATGGACTTGTTTCACTTTTTACAAGCTTTTATTTAGTTTCACCTGTCCCGTTGTCTGTCTGTCTGTCTGTCGGTCTGTAATCAAATCTTGCAAATTAAATTTGATCCACTTCCCGGTTTCCAATTGAGCTGAAATTTTGCATACACATGTAAGTCGGGTGACAATGCAATATTATGGTACCATCAAGCTGATCTGATGATGGAGACAGGAGGTGGCCATAGGAACTCTGTGATGAAACAACGCAACCTAATTGTGTTAGGGTTTTTTAAATTGTCTCGATGAGTATTAGTTGTCTGTCGTAAGAGAAGTAGTCAGCGATAAAAGCTTGTACCAAAACTGAAATTTTTGCCAAAATCTTTTCATTACATATCTCAACGGAACCTGGTTTTTGCTGGAACAGGACAGCTGTAATAGAGCAACGCAACAGTTACAAATGAGTGCCAATATCGGATGTTTCTTCTGGACATCCGACGTAGGAGACGCTCTTAGGGACCATAATAGACGGGCTGATGAACGTCCCTCATCAGATACCTATACAATAATATTTAGCGTACTTTTTTACGGTGACCGAGGTTCGGTTACCCTATGAGTGAGCAAATTCACTCGTTGCTGACTGGGGCAGTTTCGACCAATACGAATTACGAGTATATTCGCTGCCAGCTTTATAACGTTATAATTTTTCACCAAGAGTATCTTTAGCGCATGCGACAGTCCCTAGCGACCAGAAGCAGCTGGCATTAATCTTCTTCCTCGCGTTATCCCGGCATTTTTGCCACGGCTCATGGGAGTTTGGGGTCCGCTTGACAACTAATCCCATGATTTGACGTAGGCACTAGTTTTTACGAAAGCGACTGCCACCTGACCTTCCAACCCAGAGGGTAAACTATTGGGATTAGTCCGGTTTCCTCACGATGTTTTCCTTCACCGAAAAGCGACTGGTAAATATCAAATGATATTTCGTACATAAGTTCCGAAAAACTCATTGGTACGAGCCAGGGTTCGAACCCGCGACCTCCGGGTTGCAAGTCGCACGCTCTTACCGCTAGGCCACCAGCGCTTTTCAGCAGCAAGCAAGCAGCTGGCATTAATAAAAATAAAAATTGTTCCTCCGGACCCCTCAGGCGGCAAAGCAATATTTAAAATTTTCGCGTCGTGCGGCGCAGCCTCGAGGCGGTTAGTTTTCAAACTTCAAAATGGCGGCCGTCATGCGCTGTTGTCGGAGAGCGTACATTTCGAGGCTTCTCGCCGCACGAAGGGTCTCCATAGTTACTAAAGATTAGTGTATACAAATAGAAAAGAGACATGTAAATGAATACAGACCTGTAGCGTGCGACACAGGCTCTGCATGTGCTGTAGCTGCCGACTGGAGGCGGCGGCACGCTCCTCGCTCGCCTGCCGTTCCCCGCACATGTCCAACAGGGCTGTTTGAGACGTCTCCCAGCGTTTCTTCCATGAGAGAGATTCCTTCTCTAGCTTCTTGATTTTCTTTGACATCTGAAATAAATTGGATACTATTTAGTACAGGTATGGTTGACGAAACTTGTTGTGGATGTTTATTTTTCATTTCTCATGCTCCGAAAGAGGGTCATTGTTGTTCTATAAGGTGTGCAGAAAATGATATGTTTCTGCACTATAGAGCATTTTACGTTCAAAGTACGATTTTATGATTTTTTTTTACGATAAGCTACTGAAATTTGGATTTAAATAGATTTGTTATACAATTTCCATTCTGATTTTAACTCCCCATTCCATAAATAACAATACTTTTGCCTAAATTGTTAATTGAAAGTACCCTCAAGATTTACTATAAATTTTTATACTTAGTCATGTTTTTCAAAAAAAAAAACATTATTATTATTATTTATAAAGCAGGCAGGCAGTTGAAATAACTGATAATGCCTGTATCCAGAGTCATCAACAGAGTTTTCCGTGCTGAGTAGAATTTGCGTTGTGCTTATCTAATTTGTTCTTGAACTCATTGACACTTTGGGCCGATACTACGTCTTCTGGGAGTTTGTTCCAAGCTTTGACCACTCTGTTGCTAAAGAAGTGTCTATGAGGATTATTGTAGGACCTGCGAGACACCAGCTTATACTGATGACCTCTCAGACGGTTAACATACACGGGTAACATGCATTTTACTTTCCTCGTATTCGAAATGAAAAGTAGAACCCTCACCTGCTCCATCTGTTCCTTGAATCCCCCGAACACCTGGTTGCTTTTCACTAGGGCGTTCTGGAACTCGTCATACTTTTCCGTGTACAAGCCAAGCTGACCCCTACAGTGACAACAAGTAAATAGTTTAAAAATTGCACGCACTATTTGTCAGACAATTCATTTTTTTATTTTTTTTTTATTTATTTATTTATCCAAAACTCTTAAATACTAATATAACAATAAAAACAGCGAGCGAAAACCGCGTACGGTTTATCTGCCGTCATTGCAAGCTTTATTCTTAGACTAGCTTCGCACGGGTTATAAACCTTCCTCTTGAATCATTCTATCTATTAAAAAACCCGCATCAAAATCCGTTGCGTAGTTTTCAAAATCTAAGCATACATACAGACTATTACAGACAGACAGACAGCGGGAAGCGACTTTGTTTTATACTATCTAGTGATGATTAAATATTTTATAATAATTAAAATATTTGGCTTAATCAAAATGTAACCTTGAGCATAATGAGGTAAATAAAACGCCACATATTATAATAGTTACATCCTGAGGGCCTACCGCGAACTACGTTCAACATGTTGCCTCCCTGTCACACTTACGTACGAATTTATAAGCGCGACAGAGAGGCAACACCGACGAATGTGGTACGCGGTAGGCCCTCTGGTCCCAACTGTCTTGAAACTAAACAAAAGTCTGTAGTCTATGGTTTCTGATTCTTTGGATTTGTATTTGGCTTGTGTTCACACGTCCACACACGTCCTTTTAAACGACCATTGTACCGCCATCTGCGTTAATTTTTGCACGTCTATCCTCATTTATGGTCATGTAATGCATAGAATAATTCCCAGATTAAGTTTTAACTACTACAAACGAGACATTTGAATTGTTACACAACTGGCCAAAAATGAGTGTATTTTTTTGTCAGACTTATCACTACATAGTATAAAACAAATAAAAGTCGCTTCCTACTGTCTGTCTGTCTGTATGTATGCTTAGATTTTTAAAACTACGCAACGGATTTTGATGCGGTTTTTTTTTACAGACAGAGTGATTCAAGAGGAAGGTTTATGTATAATTTGTTAACCCGTGCGAAGCTGGGGCGGGTCGCTCTAGTTTAGATATAATGATGTACCTCAAAGCAGTCTCCGTCCCCTGCAGCTCCATGATCTTGGCCGTGCACTGAGCCACCGTCACCTTCAGGTGTTCCATCTCCACTAGAAGCCTCTCTTTCTCTGCCTGGTGCTCCAAGGCTGCCTTCTGAAGTTTAGCGTCTGACAGCTGGGACTCTAGCGCCATTTGCTTCCCCATTTTCTCAACCTAGAATTTAATGACAAAGAAAACTGTTACATTCACTTTGTTTTGTTCACATTTGAATGAAGATAGAATGATAATGGCGTGATACAGATGGATGGCTAACATAGTCTTATGAACACGTAATATTTTTGGCTTGGTAAAATTGTCAACTCAGAATCAGAATAAATCTAAAATCGCATTTTTTTTGCTGTGTAAGTTTCGACTCATCAGACGTCAATCGTTAATATTTATTCGCGATTTTGGATACTTAAGATCGTGTCACATAAGATCAGGTAGACATTAAGGTAGAGTTGGGCCAATAGAACTTTACATGGCATTTGCAATGACAACCACACTTTGTCATTGCAAATGTCCCCATTAATGCCGAATTTCTGTGAAAATACGACGTTAATAATGATTTTCCCACACTTCGTTCTGTTTAAGTCAGTGCAAAGCTAACTTAGAAAGCCTCTATTCCCAAGTGTTAATTTTAATTGGTATCAAATCTTACTTGCTGTTCCCTCAGCTGGTACTGCTGCACCACACTCTTGAATTTCTCGCTCATACTGATGTTGTCTTCTCTCAACTTGGTGTTTTTCTCGTTATTCTGCTGCAGGAGGGCGGTGATCTCGGTCAGCGTGTTCTGGAACTTGGCTTGGGTCTCCTTCCGGCGTTCCTCCTCTTCGCGGATCTTTAGCAGGGACTCCTCCTGTTGAATTTAATCTTTGGTCATAAATACATTACAACACAACAATTGTCTGCTCCATTCACGATAGAATATCTGGGAGACCGAGCTTTACTCGGATAGCAACTCAAAAATGCGCGTTTTCCCAGAGATGAGACCTAGCTAGATCGATATTTCGCCATTTTTTCGAAATTTCATCAAAATCATTAGTGCCGTTTCGGAGATCCCCGAAATATATTTTATAAATAATTCGTAAATATATTTACAAGAATTGCTCGTTTAAAAGTATAAGATAAGTGGTACTATATTGCCTAATACAAGTCAAAACGAAAATTAACACCAATCTTAACTTTTAGCAACTCAAAACAAATTTGTAGGAACCGCGTTAAATTACGTTATGGATACGGATATACCTACAACTATTACAACCTAATATGATGGAATTATAGATAAGTAGT
Organism: Cydia amplana; assembly: GCF_948474715.1. Lineage (NCBI taxonomy): Eukaryota > Metazoa > Arthropoda > Insecta > Lepidoptera > Tortricidae > Cydia > Cydia amplana. The sequence continues at coordinate 10,458,834 of NC_086069.1, read as the reverse complement.
AACATATAATTAATTACCTATAGAAATAGAATGCATTTTATATAACAGCTAGTGAATATTTTTGTGGCATTGAATCGAAAGAGGATTAGCCCCCGTTAGCAATGTGGTTGCTTTTGATGTAAAATGTCACAATAGCTGAACACAATTGAATTACCTTGATGGCCTTGTTCTGTTTCTGCAGCTCACGACAGAGGCTCTCCAACTTGGACTTGACAAGGATGGTCTTGTTGAATTCATGTTGCAATTGCTCTTTTTCTTTCAACAAGATGGCATACCTGATGACCAAAAAAAATTTATTGTAGGTGTATCTTCCTGAATCATTGTTACATATATTAAACATGAAGAAACAGATAATAGTAGACCACAGGCTAATTGTTATGTGTGACAATAACAACAAGATCAATAGATGATAATAGATATAGATGTAAGATCAAAATCTATGTGTTAATGTCACGAAATGAAGACATAAAGTTGCTCATTTATGGCTCCTTACATTACTTCTTGACCTAGGCCAAGAAGTAATGTAGGGAGTTAATATGAAACGTACATTATTGTCCGCTGCTCTATTGAAGCGCGGCACCCCACCGCGGCGCGCGGCGCCCGCCTCCGCGCCGGGGCGCCGGGCCCGAGCCCTGCTCCCCGCGGCAGGCACGACGAATGTGGAGCGACTTACGTTCCAATTAACTTTAGCCAAAAATATCGCTGATTGGATAGTTTTCCAGCTGATTTAGTGACTAAGGACATCGCGGATTGAAAGCGATCAATGTTTGAGAAAAGCACTATACAATCCTTGGCCGGAACAGGGATTGCAAGACTCGCTTTATCCGGCCTTGTCCGACTCGTCGGACTCGGCCGTCTACCGCAATCTCGTCGTGCAATCCCTTACTTCACAGCCTCTCCAGTAATGTACTATTATTTATTTATAAATTTAAAAGATCAGTAATGTATTGTAACATACTGACTGACTAACAGACAGCATGTGATGTACATGTGTTGAAAGAAGTATTTTTTATGGAATGCACCTACCGTTTATCAGACTGCTTGATATAAAACTGTAGCTTCTTATTATCATCGGCGGTCTGCACATATTTCTTGCAGACCAGAGACAGTTTTTCCTCCAGACTTGGCACAGAGTTGAGTGATCTCATGAACTGTTCCACATTCTTATCATCCTTTTTGATGCGGTCTTCTTTCTTTGACTTCTTTGGCGGGTCTTGGATAGAAGGAATGGAAGGTGCCGGAGCCTTTTCCTGAAATAAAAGATTGACAATGTTTTAAATTAAGTATGTAATTTTAATAACTTCATAACTTACATAACCTTCAACTAGGAAAGGTTCAACTGAGTATGGTAACCAGTGTCATAACAGGTCATGCGGACTCTTTAACAAACATCTTTTTATAACAGGTGTCACAGACAGTCCCCTATGCCGTGGATGCATGGAGACAGAAGAAACAGCCTCTCACATGGTGCTGGAATGCAGCGGAGTGGCCCCATACAGGGCAAAACATCTCGGGTCCCCGAGAGACCTCCCCGAGGTCCTACTCAACATCAAAGGTTTGATAGGATTCCTCAAGGACCTGGCTGGCAGGACTAGCCCACTCCCCCATCACGCAAAATAGGCGCAAGACGTCGCGTTGCGGAAAATCGCCCGAACACAATACAATACAATTTCATAACTATTTGAAATGACAGAAAAATAACCTTTATTTACCATTTTTGACAAACAAATCTATTGTTAATCAATAAAGGTGCTGAATTTATTCTAAGACTTTTTAATTTTCTTCACTTTCTTTAGTTCCTTTAAAACCTTATTTTATCATTAAGACACTTGACTTTATCCCACATTCACTGTAGCAAAAATAAGCTCCATTTGACCTGGCATATATAAAAGCAATGCTGCAGGTAGGTATAAGGAGTTATGCATACAAAATTTAATTATGAGTGGATATTTCCAAATGTGTCCTTTCTTTACAATCAAGAACAAAATTTTAAATTACAAATACATTACATCCATAGCAACAATCTGGTTACACAATGCAGTGTCCAGGACAACTTGGCATCAAGTTGTCGTCAACCATAAAAGAAGAAAGCTCGGAACGTGCTTCCGAACAGAAATATCATAAACATTCCCTATTCTGGCATCATGCCAGGCGAGTTTTAGGTTAACTGTTTTACCTGTTTTTAGGTCTAATTTCGTGACAAATATGCAACAGTATATAGCTAAAAGCTCTCGAGATGGATCTATTAACAGAAGCGATATAAAATATTGCTAATTAAGAACCAAATTCCTATGAATATAGAAAAGTATTTACCGACATTCGATCGCATTCTATTTATAAATCACATATAAAATAAAAACTTATACTTACTTCGCCATTTTTTTCTTCTTGTTCAATATCAATGCTATCTTTTACTATCTCTTCTGCGGCAGCTTCCATATTTATAATTATTTAATTTCAAAAACTCTTGGTTATTCGTCAAACAACAATACCAAACGAACGAAATGAATACTGTAAATGCAGAGTACGTTCACTTTAGCGTCATATCAGTATATATTTTTAATCTGAACTAAACTGAAAATCAACACGTTAAAGTTCAAATTGAAATGTAATTAACGTAAAAACAAAAAATAAATAGCGACAAAGGACTCTTAACACATCTGACAATTTGACAAATGATTAGTGAATGACTGACTGATTGCTACTATATCTGTGGCGTGGTCATTACACAGATAAAATAATACAAGAATAAGGAATAAAATGTAATTATAGAGCCGAATTATGTTCAATTTAACCAAATTAAGACCTTTTCTAGATATCGTTTTTAAAATAAATAAATTCTTAGTTAAAATTTGAAATCTCATAAATATCCAGAATAAACCAGTTTTTTTCGGTTACACCTATTGAGTTGCCATCATTTGAAATTTCTTCTAACGTAGTAGAAAAAAAGGTAATTAAAATATATAGCTGGTCAACCAAATCTTGTCAGTAAAAAAAGGCGCGAAATTCAAATTTTCTATGGGACGATATCCCTTCGCGCCTACATTTTTCAAATTTGCCGCCTTTTTCTACTGTCAAGATCTGGTTGACCAAGTATAGATAGTCAAGCAAATCTTGTCAGTAGAAAAAGGCGCGAAATTCAAATTTTCTATAGGACGATATCTATTCGCGCCTACATTTTTCAAATTTGCTGCCTTTTTCTACTGATAAGATCTGCTTGACCATCTATAGTCCCTTATTTCCCGGCCTTTGTACATCAGCCTGTCGCATTACACAATTACTTTTTTATTTATTTTATTTTATTATTAAAATAAATTCATGGTAGGTAACAAGCGTTAACCATATATATCGAATTTTATTACGACATCACATTAAACTAAGGTCGCTTTCGGTGAAGAACAACATCGTGAGGAAGCCGGATTAATCCCAATAAGGGTCTAGTTTAGTGTTTACCCTCTGGTATGGAAGGTCAGATGGCAGTCGCTTTCGTAAAAACTATTGCCCACGCCAATTCATGGGATTAGTTGCCAAGCGGACTCCAGGCTCTCATGAGCCGTGGCAAAATGCCGAGACAACGCGAGGAAGATGATGATCACATTAAACTAAGATAAAGGCCAGTCCAGACGGAAACAGTTTTCGCCAATCTGATTAATTTTTCTGATCAAATCAGATCGTGCGGACGCAGACGCCAATTTCGATCGCCGATTATGACCAATATTACCGATAAAATGTAGGTGCGGACATCGGTGGTGCATTTGCATCCAAACGCCAATTTGGCTCGCCGATTATGACCGATACCGATATTACCGATAAAATGGAAGTGCGGTCGCAAGAATACCAATTTGTGATGGTAGTATTTTCGTTTAGGGCATTTTTTTTTATTAGAGGGCTCAGATATAAATCTGTAATTGATCATTACACTATAGATTGACGACAATTTCTTTTCTGATCAAATCGGTCGATTTGATGATCCCGTCTGGACTGGGCTACACTTATAGTCTAAGATTTCGCATATATGGTCGACCTTCACCGATACGTCTGACGGATGAAACTTATATTTTATAAAAGAAAATATGTTCCAGAACATAAATAATTAGGGTTGCCTAATGAAATATAGTCATGGCTATTTTTAATTAATTTATGAAAAAATATTTTTTTCCTCAAATTTCACCGACTTGTCTGACGAACGAAATAAGTTCCATTGGAAAGTACACAACTTGTACAACATTAATCAACTAGGTTGCCTATCTTATTCCGGTCACTATTATGTGGTTGCCGTGTTTTAAACAGGTGAGTTTTTATCGATAATTGCACTCATCTGTCTGACGATTGAATTATACATCAAAATAATGGTAATTTTATTGCGAATACAGTGGTATAGGGTTTCCTGCGAAAATCCGGTCACAAATAAGGGTTGCTCCTGCTCCTAAGTTTCAACCGTCAGACGTATCGGTGAAGGTCGACCATATATGCGGGATCTCCTACTATTACTTTTAGAGGCCAGACGATGACATATTTTCGCCAATCTGATGAAATTTACCGTCAGGCCAAAATGCCAACAGCGAGCTCGCTGATTTCGATCGCCGATTATCACTAATATTATCGATAATATGGAGGTGCGGACGCAAGAATAGGTACCATTTTGTGACTCCAGTACTTATTCGTGTTTGGGGGCACTTTTTTAATTTAGAACGCTCAAATATCACCATAAAACTAAAATTGGTGATTAATTTGGAGATCGACGCCAATTTCTTTTCTGATCGAATCGGTCGATTTGATCATCCCGTCTGGACTCCACTTAATACAAAAAACAATTCTTACTATTTTATTATGTAGTGTGACACTGATATTTATTGCCTTTTGTGAAGTTTAATTTTTCTCAGCTCAGCTAAAATATATAACTGCATGAAACAAATACACGTTTGCTCAGCAATAATAACACTTCCAAAGCCCCCTCCAGACTATGTGCGTGAATTGCGGTGCGAAGCCGCGAACGCGAGTGTGGAGTGGGCTCAACATGTCGGCTGCGATAAGTTGTCTAGGTCTATCTAACTCGCCTTCTCACTCTTTTGGGTGGATATTATAGTCTGTCAAGCCATTTACGTCAGTAGATATCTGCTTTATATAAAGCGGCAAATTTAAAAAATGTGAAGTGGTTTAACAGACTATAAAAATGTAAACGTTTGGAGAGGCCTTTACAGTGGTAGTAAATTGATTTACAGACTTGCAACATTTTAGAAGAACGTTCGTCTTCTCTTTCACTCAAACGCATTCCTTCAAAAAGAACGAAATAGGGTGGTGGTGGTGAGTAATCTTTGCTTTGATAAAAATCGTTACTAACGCTTTTTCTCAGTAATATATTTATTTGATTCCCGAATTTGTATTTGCGTTGAACTGTTTTGAATATATCTTTATTGTGCCGTCCACTCGTAGGTAAGTTTTTTGGTTCTTTTTCATTTTGCAAACCAGCTGCAGAAAACGTTGAATATCAGTCCGTTATTTTTCAAGATTTCGTAAAGGTCAATGCGCCCTGTTGTCGTAGGAGGATGCTTTTATGCTGTCTGATATGGTTATATGGGTTATTTGCTAAATATATCCTGTTAACATCGGGCATTTCTAGTGCCTGGTAGTCGTAACGGGCTGCGGCTGCGAGGCATGGCGCGGTCGAACAAAGAGGACCCGTTAGTAGTCCCGCATGACCGGCTGTCTCTGTGATAGATTGATGAACTACAGTTATGTGTATAAAATTACATTATAATTGCTAACTTTCACCATTATGTTCTTTATTGGCTCACAAGGTACATGTATAGTTGGATGTGTGGTGTGGTCAATACGTTTTATTATAATAACGATTTTCCTGTTTAGCTCGTATTAATTATTTTATAAGAATGCAAAAAGTATTGTTAGTTTATTTTATAGCATACTACATGTACCTGTTTTATGTTGCCAGTGTCACAGTTCCTTTAAAGAAATTAGGTTCTATTCTAGAACCTATTTAAGAACATAAATTTACATAGTCATAAACCAAAATTAACGTTGTAAAATCAGTTTTATCAGGTACCTAGTTTATGTACATCACTATCTATTGATTGATAAAACTTAATTTTATAAATAACAGGAAACCTCAAGTTATCTTTTTAATAAATGGATGATAGTAGTTAGCCGGCTCAAGTAGAGGATAAAGGAGATAAAGGTTATTGAAACTTGGATTAAATAACAACTCTGTCCTTTCACTTCTTTGCCTACTTTATCTGATAAAATTAAATTAATTTGACAGTTAAAATGGCTGGAATTGCTGCACCCACGAGCTTGACCCTAACTGATAAAATAGTGTGTTATTTATGAACTTATAAGTAGTTGTTGTACATTTGTGTGATTACTGTAAAGGTCACTCAACTTTCAGTTGTTATGCTATACTATCGCAGAATTCTGGAGATATTCCATACCTGCTTATAAGCAAAGATGAATATGGCAATGGTCCACAGTGCTTAAAATTATAAGTTTCTATAGTGTGATTTTAGTTTTCTAATGGATTTTAGAATCAAACTTATAAAATAACAGGACTACAACTAGTTTGTATAAATAAACATTGGATATTAAATTATTGTATAAAATAAAACCTAGCCCTTGTTCACTAGTCACTACTGTGTAGGTTTAATTTTATCTGTTGTCGAACATATTTTACTGATGCACAAAGGCCTCACTTGAAATGTCTAATAATAACTTTCTAGCCGCAACAAGTCATGCAGTAGCATCCTGATCAATTATTTAAGCTGTTGCAATAAGGGGTGCAGTGGGTTTTACCATAATTTCTATGGGGGTTTTCCCCAAAACTTAAAAGATAGATAGGCATCATTCTCAACTAGGAATTATTTTGTAATCCAATAAGTTATAAATATCAATATATTTCAATATTTTAAAAGTGATTTGTCAACAATAATAATAATTTAAATTGCCAAAGGGTGACAAATGGAACTATGACTCCACCTCCACTGTTGTGCAGCGGACTATGTCACATGAACCATATTTGGTAGACAATTGGAATTTGCAATGTCTGCTTTTATTGTTACTATAATAACAAATGAATTAAAACAATACACTCCTTTTTTTGGGGCAATTGAGTAAAAAGTTTTGGATCATGAATAATTTCAGTGTATTAAATTGAGAAAATATAAGAATAGGTAGATTTATGAACTCGTCAAAAACATGAACCTGTAAATAGTCACTATTATCTGTTAACTTATTGTATACAAATGTGTGATGTTCAAAATTTTTACATGACCCTCTTTTAATACACTGGGTGTCCAGGGTAGGGCATGGCGACCCGTATGTTAAAACTCACGTTTGACGTTTATCAGTTTAATATTCCTCTTTAACGTCGCCTAATTGAGTTATAAATTCTACCTACCTCTAACCGTGCGCACGCAATCTACCCATATTGTGGACAATAGGTATAGTACTTACTGCTATATCGTTAGGTTGCCCATATTAGCAAACAGATCGAGCATTATTATTCCAATGTATTTCCTTACGGTATGCATTACCTTGTGGTTGGACTTATGTGGACTGTCTTATATAAATACATTCCATTCCATACTTGAGTTCTTATGAAGATAGGTGTATATCTAACATAAGTATACCTATAGAATGCTTCCTGATAGCCCCTTAATAAACGGATACGGTTACCCGATAGATTGATTTTTCTATATCAATCTGCTCTACATCAACATACAATTATAAAACTTAATAAATATGTTGTTTTTAACCGCCTTCAAAAAAAAAGGAGGTTCTCAGTTTGACCCGTATGTATGTATGTATGTATGTATGTATGTATGTATGTATGTATGTATATTTGTTCGCGATTATCTCGCGTTTGGCTGAACCGATTTTGATGCGGTTTTCAGAAAAGTGTTTCTTACATTCTGGAGAAGGTTTTAGTATACATAGATCTGAGCTGATGCTGAACCCTGGCTGTACCTAGTGGAACTCAGGTTTGGTGCAACATAGGCTCACGCTGTTTTGGTCATCCGACACGCCTTGATGAGCACTTGGGAGAGCAGTACCCAAGATAGAGCTGATGCTGAACCCTGGATGTACCTAGTGGAACTCGGGATGTACCTAGTGGAACTCAGGTTTGGTGCAACATAGGCCCACGCTGTTTTGGTCATCCGTCTCATCTTGATGAGCACTTGGGAGAGCAGTACCTAAGATAGATCTGATGCTGAACCCTGGCTGTACCTAGTGGAACTCAGGTCTGGTGCAACATAGGCCAACGCTATTTTGGCCATCCGTCACATCTTGATGAGCACTTGGGAGAGCAGTACCCAAGATAGAGCTGATGCACCAAACCACCCTGGCTGGCAGGGTTCACCCTGGCTGTACCTAGTGGAACTCAAGTTTGGTGCAACATAGGCCCACGCTATTTTGGTCATCCGTCACATCTTGATGAGCACTTGGGAGAGCAGTACCCAAGATAGAGCTGATGCTGAACCCTGGCTGTACTTAGTGGAACTCAGGTTTGGTGTAACATAGGCCCACGCTATTTTGGTCATCCATCACATCATGATCAGCACTTGGGAGACTACCAAGAAAGGGTACTCCCAAGATTGAGCTGATGCTGAACCCTGGCTGTACCTAGTGGAACTCAGGTTTGGTGCAACATAGGCCAACGCTATTTTGGCCATCCGTCACATCTTCATGAGCACTTGGGAGAGCAGTACCCAAGATAGAGCTGATGCTGAACCCTGGCTGTACCTAGTGGAACTCAGGTTTGGTGCAACATAGGCCCACGCTATTTTGGTCATCCGTCACATCTTGATGAGCACTTGGGAGAGCAGTACCCAAGATAGAGCTGATGCTGAACCCTTGCTGTACCTAGTGGAACTCAGGTTTGGTGCAACATAGGCCCACGCTATTTTGGTAATCTGTCACATCTTGATGAGCACTTGGGAGAGCAGTACCCAAGATAGAGCTGATGCTGAATCCTTGCTGTACCTAGTGGAACTTAGGTTTGGTGCAACATAGGCACACTTTGTTTTGGTTAACCGACTTGTCGTCGTGTGCCTATGTTGCGGAGTTCCACTAGATGGGTCGATGAACTTTTTTCTAACTGCCTTTAAAAAAAGGACGTTCTCAGTTTGACCCGTATGTATGTACGTATGTATGTGTGTATGTTTGTTCGTGATTATCTCGCGTTTGGCTGAACCGATTTTGATGCGGTTTTCAGAAAAGTGTTTCTTACATTCTGGAGAAGGTTTTAGTGTACAGTACATGGATGGTTTGAAAAACCAATGGGACCCGGTAGGTGGCCATGCTTTCGGTATACCTACCAACAAATTTATGTTGCTAAAACCGAGTTAGATAAATAAAATAGTGGGAGTGGGACTCGGACTGGGACTGGGAATGGGAGTGGAAGTGGGAGCAATATACATACAAATCGTTTAGCACCAAAACGTCATATTATGTTGTGTCGCGATTATCATCGAGTTAGGCCATCACCAACATTAGTAGACTAAATGGAGAGCCTAACAAACTAGTATTTTAGCCCAAAACCTAAAATAAATGAAGTATCTACCTATCACTAAAAAGTAAAAAATAAAATAAAATAAATAAAAAATAATTAAAAAAATTAAAAATAAACAAAAATAAAACCTAAATAAAATAACTTAATATAATATCTTTTTTAAAAAAAGGGAACCGCCTTCAAAAAACCAACCCACTGAAAAGTACAAAATAATTTTTATATGGCACCCCTTTACGTGTCCAGTCCCTATCCCACGGCGTAAAGCAATTTTTTGCCAAAAAGTAATTAATACCTAATAATAAGAAAATTAATAATCATCCGGGTAATTACTTAGTTTTTGAAGGCGGTGCCAAACCAACAAAAACAGTCTTTACTACCAATCAGAAAAACAATACGAGTACGTAGTACCTACAAGAACTAAATTAATGAGTAAAATAAGTATGTCTTTATAATGCAAGTAAGTACAGCGTTCTTCGTTGTCTCAAATATCGGTTCTCAAAAATTTTGGTTTGGCACCGACTTCAAAAACTAAGTAATTACCCGGATGATTATTAATTTTCTTATTATTAGGTATTAATTACTTTTTGGCAAAAAATTGCTTTACGCCGTGGGATAGGGACTGGACACGTAAAGGGGTGCCATATAAAAATTATTTTGTACTTTTCAGTGGGTTGGTTTTTTGAAGGCGGTTCCCTTTTTTTAAAAAAGATATTATATTAAGTTATTTTATTTAGGTTTTATTTTTGTTTATTTTTAATTTTTTTAATTATTTTTTATTTATTTTATTTTATTTTTTACTTTTTATAATTTACTTAATTTTAACTTTCAGGACATAAAAATATTATAGTCAGGCAAATGTAAGAATGTTTGTTTCAGAAATTGCACATTAATAATAGTTGAATTCGAAATTTTATGTGATTTCATAGATCAGCTAACTAGTAACCATTCCGGTTGATTAAACCGACAAGGATTGAATATCATTATTTGCAAATCGTAAAGCATATCGAACTATAACAAACCTTATCGTCTTAGTCACAAAGCGCAATAAAAATAACATTAGTTTTTACGTCACTTTGAATTAGTCATAGTATACCTACTGTAATGAGAAAAGTGACTGTCTGAATCAGTGAATCGATTTTATTTATTAGCAAAAATTGATCTTACTTAGAGGTTGAGCAATATTAAAATTACCTACCTACTTTCTGGGCTGTGTTGTTGAAGATTGTCACAGATGATAAACTTACCGTGAGAATTTACACTGTTCTCAGTATTATATTTTTCAATTCTGTAAGTTAACAAAAATATCAGTGTGCCATGCTAATAAATGTACCTAATGCTAGGCCCTATGACAATGGAATAGGCATTTGAATAGTAGACGGAAAATATAATTATAGGTACGTACTTACGTAGCCAACATATTCGCCCCTTTATTGAACCATAATCATCAACTCGAACGTCCATTTTGAACAGTTTGTTTTTTATAGCTTATATTTTGCAAGTTAAGCTTTCGTTATATTATCTCTTAAGTTATATTCTCCCTTAATGAAGCCTTGTGAACTACGCGAATAAAAATATATTCTGTATTCAAATATATTCCATTATAGCAAGTAATACAATGCACCCATTATTCCTTGAGATATCACTGTTCTCAGTATTATATTTTTCAATTCTGTAAGTTAACAAAAATATCAGTGTGCCATGCTAATAAATGTACCTAATGCTAGGCCCTATGACAATGGAATAGGCATTTGAATAGTAGACGGAAAATATAATTATAGGTACGTACTTACGTAGCCAACATATTCGCCCCTTTATTGAACCATAATCATCAACTCGAACGTCCATTTTGAACAGTTTGTTTTTTATAGCTTATATTTTGCAAGTTAAGCTTTCGTTATATTATCTCTTAAGTTATATTCTCCCTTAATGAAGCCTTGTGAACTACGCGAATAAAAATATATTCTGTATTCAAATATATTCCATTATAGCAAGTAATACAATGCACCCATTATTCCTTGAGATATGGCGACACAATTATCATGATAATTAATGAGCTTTCTGTTCCGATCTTAATTCATGTTAATTCAAACGATGCCGTCGCATAGTTTCATCATTCTCAGCACATGTTTTCAAACGCCGGCTTGCCAAGAGGGCATAAGCATGGGTATTACTAGAACTACTAGAGAACATACGGTTTTTTAATCATACATACAACATTAATAATGAGGCCACATGTCTTAATTTTTGGCCCTTGAGGGCTTAATTGTACGTCGAATTAAGATTATAATATTATGTACTTAAGTCGATTTAACTAGGTACATATTAAGTTCATTCATTCAATTAGAGCAGGAGTCTGAAAATATTTGAAACTTCCAATCGTAGTAGAAATCACCACTTAGGAATAACAGAGCTGCAAATTGTGTTATTGTTGTATTGTATGGTTTGAAGAGTATCGTACGTCTAGAGTCGTATAGATGTAGTGAACAATCCTTTCCCATCGTATTTTCTCGGAAACATTCTTATTTATCACTAGCTGTGCCCGCGGCTCCGCCCGCGTGGAATTCGGTCTGTGTCAGTAAGCTAATTCATCCCTAATTTCTCTTTCTCTCCCCTGGAGGCGGAACTTGAAGTAAAGTTGACATCTGTCGTAACCATCGTAACCATCTGGTTACGATTAGCGGACTGAAGTCCAGATAAAATATTTTACAATTAGGTAGAAGGTACTTACCACTAAACAAAACTACACTCCAAAACCAATAGTTTTTTTCGCCCTTATTCCAATATTAGACGTGATTTAAACGACACAGAGTTATAGTAGGTGTATAACGGACAATACAGTACTACTTTGTATTTTTACGTTCTTGACTGTACCTATCCAAATCATGTCCATGGAAAATATCATCCAATTATCCAATTGTCCTCCAGTCAAATCATTCTGAGCATGAAAAATTAAGAATTATACACATAGAAATCCATACTTCCTAACAAACTTTCGAATTTAGGTCTAATATTATATTAGTTAGAAGTAAGATTAGAGGAAAGGAGAATATTATAGATATCAAAAACTTGAGGCCGAGTATTTACACTTTATTTACAGTTATGTTTATGTATGCACAACTAAATATCTACATATATGTATGTACCGGGGATTACTTTTAACAGTGTAAAAAAATGTTTAATTATAAATTGGCCTAAGTCGTAGTCGCTTGGTAGGGTGCCCAGAATGCCATCTTTATTAAAATAGGGCTTAACCCTTGAAATCGTATTAAAAACGCGAGCGTAGCGAGCGCGAATTTTTTTTGATAGAAAAGATGAGAGAAATGTTGTCAGGGACACAGCCGCAATGGTTTACGTGAAACGTTGGTGTGGATATCTAATGCGAAAGCCGAAGGCCGAGCTCCATGTAGGGCCGAAGGCCCGAAGCGTCCAGGCTGTCAGTGCTTAAGCACAGAACAATAGTATCAGTGTCTAATTGCGAAGGCCGAAGGCCTAGCTCCGCGTAGGGCCAAAGGCCCGAAGCGTCCAGGATGTCAGAGCTTAAGTCGTAGTAGTAGTCGCTCGGTAGGGTGCCCAGAATGCCACCTTTATCAAATTAGGCTTAACCTTTAAAATCGTATCAAAAACGCGAGCGTAGCGAGCGCGAATTTTTTTTGATAGAAAAAAAAATTAGAGAGGCTATGTCAGGGACATAGCCGCAGTGGTTTACGTGAAATTTTGGTGTGGATATCTAATGCGAAAGCCAAAGGCCGAGCTTCATGTAGGGTCGAAGGCCCAAAGCGTCCAGGATGTCAATGCTTAAGTCGTAGTAGTAGTCGCTCGGTAGGGTGCCCAGAATGCCACCTTTATCAAAGTGGGCTTAACCTTTAAAATCGTATTAAAAACGCGAGCGTAGCGAGCGCGAATTTTTTTTGATAGAAAAAAAATTAGAGAGGCTATGTCAGGGACATAGCCGCAGTGGTTTACGTGAAATTTTGGCGTGGATATCTAATGCGAAAGCCGAAGGCCGAGCTCCATGTAGGTCCGAAGGCCCGAAGCGTCCAGGATGTTAGTGCTTAATCACAGAACAATGGTATCAGCATCTAAATGCGAAAGCCGAAGGCCGAGCACCGCTTAGGGCCGAGGGCCCGAAGCGTCCGTCGTAGTAGTAGTCGCTCGGTAGGGTGCCCAGAATGCCACCTTTATCAAAGTGGGCTTAACCTTTAAAATCGTATTAAAAACGCGAGCGTAGCGAGCGCGAATTTTTTTTGATAGAAAAAAAATTAGAGAGGCTATGTCAGGGACATAGCCGCAGTGGTTTACGTGAAATTTTGGTGTGGATATCTAATGCGAAAGCCGAAGGCCGAGCTCCATGTAGGTCCGAAGGCCCGAAGCGTCCAGGATGTCAGTGCTTAATCACAGAACAATGGTATCAGCATCTAAATGCGAAAGCCGAAGGCCGAGCACCGCTTAGGGCCGAGGGCCCGAAGCGTCCGTCGTAGTAGTAGTCGCTCGGTAGGGTGCCCAGAATGCCACCTTTATCAAAGTACTTAGGCTTAACCTTAAAAGGTAAAAACGCGAGCGTAGCGAGCGCGAATTTTTTTGATAGAAAAAATTGAGAGAGGCTATGTCAAGGACACCGCCGCAATGGTTGAATTTTGGTGTGGATATCTAATGCGAAAGCCGAAGGCCGAGCTCCGCGTAAGGCCGAAGGCCCGAAGCGTCCTGGATGTCAGTGCTTAATCACGGAACAATAGTATAAGTGTCTAAGTGCGAAGGCCGAAGGCCGAGTTCCGCCTAGGGCGGAAGGCCCGAAGCGTCCAGGCTGTCAGTGCTTAAACACAGAACAATAGTATTAATGTAGGTTGATGTGTGTGCTGGGCTCTCCAGTACCCGCTGATGCACTACAGTACTTACCGTCGAGCGCGTCTGTCGTGCGAATCCGCTGAGCGGTCAACCGTTCTTCGCACTGCGTGAACGTCTCCGATTCTTCCTCAGATTCCTGAGACCGTGCTACCTTGTAACCTCAATACGTTGCGAGAATTTCGCGAAAAATTCGTTTTTTTCGGAAAGGTATGGTAACGCGTTTAAAATGCAAGTCCCAAATTGTTTGACATTTACAAAAACTTAATACCTATTTAAAATTTAAAAACTTTCGCGTTTCGAACACATATTAACTCACATTTATAGACGGGCCTATCTCGCAATTTAATTTATTACCTTTATTTACCGACGTTTCGACACAGGTTTCACTGGTCATGGTCGCAGCTAACTGATGTCCCAACAAAATGTCAAAACAGAGATTTGTGCAACTACCCGACGTAAAGTGTATGAAAAAGTTTGGGGTAGACATCATATTTTCAAACCACCCACTTCACATAATGTTAATTATTGTCAATAAACCCGCGACAGACCCGTCTATAAATGTGATTTAATATGTATTTTTTAAAGACGTTTGACATTGACTAAGAAAAATGTTGTTTTTTTTTTACAAAGTACATACACAAAAAAAAAGTATGCACCACTTTCTTAAGTTAGCGCCATAAGATTCAGATGCAAACATAAGTTAATTGAGTGTAGTGGCCACCCCCCCTTTTAGGGGTTGAATTTTTCTAGCCTAAAATAGGGCCAGGGAGTTTCTTGACAGATTAGTAAAGTTTGCATCAAAATCCGTTCAGCCGTTTTCACGTGATGCGCGGTCAAATAAACAGATAAACAGATAAACAGACAAACAGATAAACAGACAAACAGACAAAAATTCTAAAAACTGTTGGAACGTGTTCTGTTCTCGATTCTAAGTATCCCCAACCAACTTTTTTTCGAATATCTTCCATGTACAGACTTTCGACCCTCTTCAGCGTTATTATATGTATAGATGCTACTTAAGTCAGTCTCAGTGCGTTGTGTACTGAGACTAACTGAAATAATATGACACATTCATAGGTTGATACGTTTCCGCGAAAATATGATAGGAAAGGATTAATCACTAGTCACTACATCTGTAGCAATTCTATTTATTATACCCGAGCGTTGTTTTTTAATCTTTAGCAGTTCCTATGAAGTTAAGGACTGGTGGAATTAATTCAGTGTGATTTCTCTTTTTTACTTAGACTCTATTGCCGACAGTCGGGGGCGACTTATAACATACAGGGTGCCCAGTAATTAATGGATAACCTTCTAACCACCGACAGGGCACCTTAGGCTGGTCCAGAAAATGCACTTATAGGTCTAGTAAAAGTTTTGTGGTTTTCGAGATAAACGCACTTTTCTAAATTTGAAGTATGGTGCTAGCTATTAAAAAGCGGCCAAGTGCGAGTCGGACTCGCCCATGAAGGGTTCCGTATTTAGGCGATTTATGACGTATAAAAAAAAACTACTTACTAGATCTCGTTCAAACCAATTTTTGGTGGAAGTTTACATGGTAATGTACATCATATATTTTTTTTAGTATTATCATTCTCTTATTTTAGAAGTTACAGGGGGGGGGACACACATTTTACCACTTTGGAAGTGTCTCTCGCGCAAACTATTCAGTTTAGAAAAAAATGACATTAGAAACCTCAATATCATTTTTGAAGACCTATCCATAGATACCCCACACGTATGGATTTGATGAAAAAAAAATTTTTGAGTTTCAGTTCGAAGTATGGGGAACCCCAAAAATTTATTGTTTTTTTTCTATTTTTGTGTGAACATCTTAATGCGGTTCACAGAATACATCTACTTACCAAGTTTCAACAGTATAGTTCTTATAGTTTCGGAGAAAAGTGGCTGTGACATACGGACGGACAGACAGACGGACAGACGGACAGACAGACAGACAGACATGACGAATCTATAAGGGTTCCGTTTTTTGCCATTTGGCTACGGAACCCTAAAAAGACAGAAAAGTTCGATTATCGCGAAAACCACGAAACTTTTACTAGACCTATAAGTGCATTTTCTGGACCAGCCTAAGGTGCCCTGATGGTGGTTAGATGGTTATCCATTAATTACTGGGCACCCTGTATAATAGTGGCGTAAAATAGGTGAGGCTCATTAGCCACTAACATTAGTGGATCGATGTGACCAAAACTATAGAGAACTAGCACAAAAATATGACGGGTCGATATAAGAGCCATTATACTGTAATAACAATAACCATAACGGTCACTGTAATGACCAAGTAATGCGCATAGTTTTATCAAATAAAATCAAAACGTATAGTATTCAACATGATGGAAATATAGAAATAGGAGTAAGTATTTTACTTTAACCACGGATTAATTTGAACCAGCTTGTTCGTGTAAACAAAACTGGATTACAAAATACAAGATTAGACAGTTTTACGGCTTCGCGTCGTATTGTCATAAACTAGATCTCAACTGTGACGGTGCGTCACTAAACCTTTTATTACTTGCTTAAATATAACTTGAATTTCCTATACTTATGTTTCAACAATACTAGATTCCACCAATTTGATGGGAATTCTTAGATTTTCTTTGTAGCAAGGATTTACGTCTATTGTATTCTTTGATCGTGGAGAGGTTGTCTAAAATGTTAAGAAAGCGTTTCGCATTATCTTATGTCACATATTCCTTGTACGAATAAAAGAACAAAAAATTATATGTGACACGCTTGTATTGCAGCCTGTGTAAGATATGATTGAAGGTACCTAATTGTACAGGCGTTGTATGTCCACAGATTATGAGTTTTTAATATAGGTAGTTCTTTTGGTAGATCGTTGTTCTGACTTATCGAGCACAACAATGTTCTCATAGCAAATACGAAATTAAATTCGGTTCAAGATAAGAAATTAAAACAACTCTGAATTTTCTTTCTTTAATAATATATTTTGGACGTAAACTGTAAAAATAAAAAATGCTATCTTTAGGAGAAAAAATACACCGAAGAGTATTTATTTTTATTTTTTTGTACTTGTGCATTTTGTTCATAAAACTCCTTTTAATCTTTCCAGATACATATCTACATAACACAATGACTTCAGTACCGTTCAACGTTGGCCTCGGTGACGAAACCCGTGTATCCAGCAGGGTGCTCCGCCCCCCGGGCGGCGGACATACTGACATTTTCGGAGGGGACCCGGAGCCGCCACGCGGTCGTCGCCAAAATCCTGCCGCTGCGTATGCAACATGTAAGTTCTTAATTCTCTAAATACAATACCATTTATTTTATGTAAAAAAATATTTGTAAGAAAAATAAAGCAACTGAGTTCAAAGATTGAGTAAGATGCAAGACACCATTTACGGGTGTGCAGCGTTTGAACTGCACCACGGCCCGATCCAAAAAGTTCATGTTATGTTTAAATTCCTTGTTTGATTTTGCAATTCGACCTTTTCAGCTCTCGGCGAGCATCATCCCCAGAATGGCAACGCTCCGGCTCAGAATGGGCAAGAAGCTCCAGCACCAGCCCCAACTCCCGAAGCTCAACCCAAGACTGAAGCGCCGGCCGCCGAGCCAGCCAAGCCGGAGCCCGTGGCGGCCGCCCAGCCGGAGCCTCCGAAGCGCGTCCGTGTGCCCCCGGGCGGGTTCTCCTCCGGGCTCTGGTAAAACTGGACACCCATAGCTTGGTTTCGTGGCGTTAACATATTCTCGCTGGGACCAGTAATACAATTTTTTTCTATTTAGCCTATTTGTCAAACGTGCCTTTGTTACGAAAAGCTAAGATTTTCGGTTGTTTTGTTTGGAGTGGTGTCGTTCTGGTCCCATGTTAGTTTTCTTAGCGTATTTGCTTAAAGTAAGCCGGTGTTGCATTGGTACTTTTTTAATCCTCGCAGAATGCAATTTCTATTTTTACTGAACATGTAACTTTCGGTACTAGTATTATTTTAGGAGATTATTCTATATTTAACCACTGCATTTTGAGCTTTTGTCAAAGCAAAACTTTACTAGCCAACTCTCTATTAGATAACTTGTCACAAAATTTTTGATAATTTTAACTTTTATTGGCCAAAAACGTATTTGTAATGTTTACACCGGGTTCTGTACCATACACGTTATAAACTTTTGAAAAAGAAAGCTCAGCGAGAGCTGTTTAAAAAACATTCCCCAGTTTCTTACAGAGATGACAAGTCTGATTATGCTTGGTACGGAGCCCCTAGTTGTTTCTCTATTTTAGTGTTGTATGAAATCTTTAAGGTTGAGAGCTTGTGTCGGCTCTGACTGACTTGTGCCTCCACGTTGACATAATGTTGTACTTAAAGGTTACGATCTTTTGCATTTAGTTTTATTAATGATGGCCTACGCTACGGCAAAGAATGCGATTATGTATATTGATAATTATAATTGTATTTTTATATGAATTAAAACACCATTAAAACAATTTTGTTTTAGTAGTTCCTAACACTAACACCATGCTACTGGTATAAACTGCATCGGAAGTCGTGCGTTATACTCGGTACAAACTTAGCATGTTTAACCTTTTGGACGCCAATGACCGATATATACGCACCGCAGGTCCAACGCCGAAGACGTATTAATCGGTCATAGACCACAGAGCAACATAAACCTAGGTGCATATGCATAAAGTTCAATTTCAGTTTTGACACTTCGGTGACGTGGCGTCTGAGTGACAGCTTTTGTGTTTGACACGGCGTCGAAAAGGTTAAGTTTAAGAGTCAGTTATAAGTAAATGAGTCGACCGCATCATGGTGGTGACTAAAGATACCACTCATGGACTTCATACGAAGACATTGGCCGGTGCCAACGTGTGATTCTAAATTTTAATGTTTTCTTTCGAGGGTTCCATTCTAATTTTAACTTTTTAGTCGCGCAGCGCTTTATAGCGACGTTTGCTAGATTCTTATATTGCATATAACCTGCGTATAGTCAGCAGCAGAAGTTGCTAAGCGGGCGAGGTGTTCAAAATGATCTTGACGCGACTTTATTGTTAAGGGGACGGTATATGACGTTTTCGATTTAGAGCTCACTTTGTGCAATCAATTTGTTCAAGAAATGTTTAATAACTGCATTAAATTATACGTAAATTTGTTCACGAAGAAGCCGTGTACCGGCTCTTCACGGCATAATATTTTTTATTTGCTGTAATTCTCTACAAATCGACACTAAAAGTATCCAAAAATCAAAATATGGAGTTCCGTTTGAGCAACACGCATTACAGTTTTGCCTTTAACAGTAATTGAGTTGTTGTGTGATTTTGAAAGCTAGATAACTAAACTAGCAAATTATTATCTACTTATATTTTTACTCACAAATACAACACAGAAATTCAATCCCAAATGTAAACTTTCGTACAATTTCCATACATTGACGACATCACTCAAAATTCTTCTTCGAGTCAGATGGCCGCTGGCCTTGGATCGAAGTAGACGTGTACGTCGTCGTAGCTCGTTTTTGACATTATTTAGACATTTCATCATATACGCATACGAAAATGTATACCAGTAGATAAATTGTATTTCAAAAAATAGGGTAAAGAAATTTATTTAAAATTTGATTTGTTGTTATTTACAGGTCGTAACGATCGAAAACAGCAGTAAACTATCCTAAAACAATACAATTACAATTGAATTTAAGTAACTTGTTCCTTCAAAACCCGCTTAAAATGAAAAAAGTTTAAAGACTCGTTTTACTGATTGGGATTGATTTTCATTATGCTGGTATCAATTTTGCGTCATTAAAAAAAAGTATATGACTTCTGTACGTCAATGACATTTGATGTCAATTGTAATCTTGTATTTACGTTAGAGAATATTATATATTCATTTAAATATTACTTACCTATTAATACGAAGCGTAATTCGTTTAATACCTGAAAGTCTTAGTGTCTACACCTACTTTGTTGCCGTTCGTTCCGTCTATATGTGTGCGATTACGTGCTGTTCTCAATAATCAAGAAACAAGCCATAATCTTCAAGAATAGCAAGCAAGACCAGCATTTAGTACTAACTAGGTTTTGAGGATTTGGAGACAAGAGATGAAGCTTACAGGCTAATACCGCTGCGGTCTGGTTATTGTTATGTGTATATATCGAGTATTATATAAATTTACTATAAAATAACAATGTTTTATTTCAATGACATTATGTGCGTAGGTATGTTTCGGTGATTATAAGAATTTTGTCCACACAATAATTGTGCAAAGCAGAGACTGCATCATGCTTTCTTTACGGTATAAGCGGTATGGTACCGTTATTATTTATCAATACCGGTTCGTTTTGAAGGTAAAACTATACCGGTTGAAATACAAAGTACGGTACCGGTATAAAATTACAGCAGGGACAACCATTTTTATAGGTGTACAGTCAGCTGCAGAGAAAAGGTACGACCAGATAGATAATTGTATGCAGGGGTGGTACCTTTTCTCTGCAGCTAGCTGTACCTAAACCATCATTGACCGAGCGTTGGCGAAGGTCTCCGTTTCAACTTGGGCAAAAATGCTTTCGTATGTCCGAATTCTTCTCCTTTGCATATCACATTTCTCAACTGATTCTCGTAAAAATTCGGTAGTCCGATATAATTATCCGGTTTCTTTTTTTTTGAACAATTTAAAATAGGCAGAAATTGTCATAAAGGACTTAAGCGCCAGTAGGGTCTGTGACACTTAAGACCACTGCGATTATTAGGTACTTACTGGCCCCTATTTCACCACGACCACGGCGACAGGTGCGACAGTTGTCGACATCACTGTTGCTGACGTCACAGGCCTCCATATGCTACGGTAACCGCTTACCATCGGACGGGCGATGTGCTTGTTTGCCACCAACATTTTAATAAATAAATAAACTCCATTATATTGCCACTAAAAAATTCTTATTTTGCGAAGCTAATGACAATTGTCACAAGAAACACGGCAACTGTATCGAAATTGCGACACAGAACTCATTTCCTGTCAAGACTTACCGAAAATTCTTTGAAAAATCTTGTGACAATTGTCACAAGATTTTTTCGCGAGAGAAATGTCTGTTTTATCCGATATAATAAATTTTTTTTTTAATAATAGGTACAATGACGGTGGCAAACACGAATACGGCCCGCCCGATGGTAAGCGGTAACTGTATTATTAAATTGTACAACGGGACTTAATCGCGTATCTAAGTTTTAAGATTTACCTCCGACGTTTCGAGGACGGCGTTGTCCCCGTGGTCTCGGAGAAGACTGGCTTAAGTTGACATCAGCATCTTCTAACCGCGCGAGTTTTTCGAACTACCCGCACTTGGTCTTGTTTATCCGCTTGAACGTTTTGCGGTTCCGTTGTACAATTTAATAATGTGTAAAAATCGTGAAAGTTTAAATCAGTGTTAGCGGTAACTGTAGTCCATGGATGCCTATGGCGTCAATAACAGTGATGTTTTTGTCGTACCTGTCACCGTGGTGAAATAGGGGCCAGATTACG
This sequence comes from Cydia amplana, assembly GCF_948474715.1. Lineage (NCBI taxonomy): Eukaryota > Metazoa > Arthropoda > Insecta > Lepidoptera > Tortricidae > Cydia > Cydia amplana. Next base: position 10,436,981 of record NC_086069.1, on the reverse strand, counting down.
CCGCGCCGCGTGGAACGTGAGGTGCATTGGGGTAAATGCATACCATTCACTCAAGGAAAATAATCTTCCTTATAAGATCACTCGTGTGTCTGCCATTTTGTTAATGCCAATTTTCACCGTAACTACTGGACTAGTTCAATTGAAATTTAGTACACATATGTCAAGTAAGGAAGTAGTAAGTCGGTGATCCGAAGATGAGTAACGTAAATAAATGAACTTTTAACTTTGCGGCGATTTTTGGTATCATGTGACATATCAGATATAATACATAATTATAAGTAGGTGAGCAAAAATGTACCATAACCTAACTCAGAATTGTATTACATAAATACATATACAAAAAATAGTTCAACGCCAAAAGATTAATGGAAGACCTATGTCCTATAATAGGTGAGTTGGTCTTAAACAAAAAATATGCAATAAAAATGTGTAACTGTGGAACCCATAGTGAATCCTACTCGTACATGATCGGTTTTTATATTATGTACCTATAAGATATTTTCTACTTTATACTTTATAAGTGTACCTACATAATATTTACTTATAAGCAGTTGTCACGTAAAATATTTGTAGATTTTTTTGGAAGTATGTGTCACATCATCATCATCTTCCTCGCGTTGTCCCGGCATTTTGACACGGCTCATGGGAGCCTGGGGTCCGCTTGGAAATTAATCCCATAAATTGGCGTGGGCACTAATTTTTATGAAAGCGACTGCCATCTGACCTTCCAACCCATAGGGGGTAAACTAGGCTCTTATTGGGATTAGTCCGGTTTTCTCACGATGTTTTCCTTCACCGAAAAGCGACTGGTAAATATCAAATGATATTTCGTACATAAGTTCCGAAAAACTCATTGGTACGAGCCGGAATTGCAATTCGCACGCTCTTACCGCTAGGCCTCCAGCGATTTTTTTGAAGTATGTATAGCACAAAAAAAATATTTAGAAATGTAACATTTAAGGTAGGTAATTAAAATACGGTATAAACATTATTGGAGAAGACTTGGAGGAAGTGTCATAGGGATCTACATTCGATGCGTGGAAAACAAGTTCTTTTGTCTAATTATAATCCATCGGCAATCACGCGAGCGCATAAAACGAAAATCATTTTTTTTTCACTCCCTAAAACTCCCTTAACCTAATAACAGTAAAACAAAAAATAAAATATAGAGGGTTACCAACCAGCCAAAGAATTATAAGTAGATATATGCACTTATCCCAACGCACCTCACGTTCTACTCTGCACGGGGTTCATTGCCGCTCCTACCGCCGTAAGTAACTATCAACACCTACATTATCAAGGCTACGATCGAAGATAATCGCTTCAGCACTGAAATAATACCGCTGGAATACCGGTATAATATTTTTTTATTTTAATTGTATTAATTTAATAGTGAAACAAAAGGCGAATATACCACATAAAAGTAAATCGGTAAAGATATTAGGGGTACATTAGCCAACACTGTTTCCATATATTTTCAAATTTTATTTTGTCCGCCTTAATTAAATTTTGCACCCTGCCGGAACTTTATTTATTTAAATTCTCATTTAATTGATTTTGAGCCTTATGAAAAGTCGTATAGAGTAGTAAATAAAATTTTACATCTGACTTAATGACATCTGGTTTTATTCGGTTTAACTTTAGAAAACGCGTATCTCGACAAAGCCATAATGTAGAAAATTGTCAACAACCAATAGTAGTTTATGCAACAGTGATATAATAAGGGTTCTTAAAATTCTAGGGTCGAAGTTACAAAACGAGACGTAGTCGAGTTTTGTAAAAAAAGACCCGAGAATTTTAAGAACCAATTATGAGCTGTTGCATACATTACTTTTTCTATGACAGCTGCAGCAAAAAAAAAAAAAAAAATTGAGTTATTATTTAAAAAAAAAAAGAGTTATTATTGTAAATGAAAACATACCTCTTTCAATCAAGATGATCGGAACTTGTATCTTTAAAAAAAATAAAGCAGTTGTATTATACTCATAAGATGACTGCTAGCAGTCATCTTATGAGCCTATAGACAAATCATTCAAATGACATTGCTTTAGATATCACTGTCAGTCATTTAATTGACACATTTAAGTGCTGGAGTAGAAAAATGAATTATTAGAATTTAAATACGTCACGTGTGACATGAACAGACAAGGAAAGCAAGATTAAATGTATTGTTTCTCTTTCTTCTTTCAATGGAACGCTTTTCCTAAAAGGAGGCCACTATAAACTCAAAACGCTATCTTAAAAAAAAACTTGATGGGTCAGTGACCTGTCCCAGTAAAGTGAGGTAGTGTGCGTGAAGTGCGCTTGTGTGTGAAATGGGGTAAATTGACAGAATCTGAAAATTTACCCACCTCTACCGTCACCTTAGAGCGCGTCAAGGTAATTTTGAACACCTCGCCCGCTTAGCAACTTCTGCTGCTGACTGTACTCCCAACAAGAAGAGTCATGAGCACCGCACACCGCACCGCGACCTTGGTGCGCCGCACCCATAAGTGAGAGCGAGAAAGAGATGAGTCTTTCTCACCAAGGTCGCGGTGCGGTGTGGTAGGGGCTTTAAGGTTTATCAAACTTGTCGCTGAAAAACTTGATACAATCAACACTGGCCATATTTTGACGGAACTGTCAAACTTCAAGCAGACTGACAGACACTTGACATCGCGTAAAATGGCTTGAGTGCTGTTTTATTCAATAACATGAACACTTTTTCATAAAAATGGATTTGTGCAAAATAAAAACATCCATGTCGTTTTCACCTCATCAAAAATCCTTATAAAAGGTAAGCAACTATTTCACTTGTGTACGTCTACGCAATGGTAAAGTGGAGTGGATGCCCATGCCAGTTCGTTGTACGATTGAGCCGGTAAAAAAGACCTATTTTTTATATACGATGTAAGGTAGTCGTTTCTTCATGATGTGCGGGACTCATTAGATTGTAAGTAGGTAATAGATCTTTCTGACGTATGTTACAGTACAGCCAGCAGCAGAAGTTGCTAAGCGGGCGAGGTGTCATAATTACCTAGACACGCTCTTAACCTTTTGGACGCCAATGACCGATATATCCGCGCCGTAGGTTCAACGCCAAAGACCGATTAATCGGTCACAGAACACAGAGCAACATCGATCTACGTGCATATACATAAAGTTCAACTTCAGTTTTGACACTTCAATGATGTGGCGTGTGAGTGATAGCTTTTGTGTTTGACACGGCGTGGAAAATGTTAACAATAAAGTTTCTTCAAGATCATTTTGAACACCTCGCCCACTTAGCAACTTCTGCTGCTGACTGTAACAGCATGTGGCTAGATTTATGCTGAAAATTGATGGAATCTATGATGTGGTTAATATCACAGAACTGTTAGACCACAAGCAGCATGCTGCCCTCCAAGCGCAATTGGATTCGCCTATATTTTTATAGGAATTGGGGGTAATAGACTCGCTCCTATTATTTTTTCGCCAGCACCACCACGACACCATATCGTAACGGATCTTCCACCCAGTCGAATGGAGGGTGGGAGGAGGCAAATGCGTCTGCTGGGTCGACTACTGGGGAAACTGCGCGGCGGTAACAACACATTTGAAAAACGGCTTTCCACTTCTAGCGGGTAAGGCCTTTAATGCCCCTTAAATTACGTAATGCTATTAAACAAAGGGGGTTAAGGCTCCGTCACGCTGTCACGTTGACGCGGTAACGGAACGCTGATTGCGCGCGGTACCGCGCAATCCGCACCGTAATGCACCGAACGTTATGAGCTATGCCACATTGCCGAAGCGCGGCACCGATTTCAATCCGCCGAGCGCCCCTAGCGGCGAATTCACTCGCGGTAACCCAACTGTAAGAAAATTAGTTTTACTATAGTTGCCCCGGCTAACTATACCCGCTTCAGGCGGTAATAGGCAACGATCTGGCCGCGTAGGCGCGTGGCCAACATGCCAATCGCTTACGCTTCGTAGCAATCGAATCGAAACGTAACTGTCACTGTCGCACTATTAAAGAGTGATAGAGAGACAAAGCGTTTCGTTGTCGAAGCGATAGTAACCTTGGATAGGCCGGCTAAAACAGCTTAATAAACAGGGTTATGTTTCCAAGTACCATCAGCAACAGCGAGAGCACAATGACCGACGACGAAGACGCAGCGCCCTCTGTTACTTCTTCACGGAATCCCCTTGGCGCTAACATCGATTTGAGGTTAGAAAATATGTTCTCTACAGGAAGGTATTTTCATGATCATATATCTTTCTCCTTTATATTGAAATGGTGAATCTAGGTACACCAATCTACACCGGCAGTTTAACGTTATACGAGTATAACTGCAATACGGAAGCACCAAAACAATATATATTTCGTCAATGATATTTGGAAATAAAAAATTAGATCAAATTTACAGTATAGGTAACATCAGTGTTTATAAAAAAGGCGTTTAATCGATATAATTGTAAAAATGATACATAGATACAGCGGGCAATGCCTGACGCCGGAGCAACTACCCGAATTCTGCAACCAACTACACCATCTGGTCGAGGTGATAAGAAACATCCAATCTTATGGGAAAATCACTGGCGAATATCCAAGGTCAGGTATATACAGGGTGGCCCATTTAGATCGGCCAGTATGGGAAAATCTGAAACTATAAGACATACGACGATCTCTTCTTAGGAACCATGTCATCGATTTTAGTAACAAGAAAAACTGCATTCATACATTAAAAAAAAATGTGTACTCAGCTCGGGAATCGAACCTGGACGTTTTTAAAAAAAATATCTAAAATTATTTCTATTTAGATATCGATTGTGTAGGTCTTAAGCAGTAAATGTTACTATGAAACATGATGTCTGAAATGAATAAAATGCATTGTATTCATATATCCTTTAATTTATTTTAGTATGTTTTCGAAATGGCCACCATTTTTTTCAATACATTTTACATAAAAAAATTAAATGTATGAATGCAGTTTTTCTTGTTACTAAAATCGATGACATGGTTCCTAAGAAGAGATCGTCGTATGTCTTATAGTTTCAGATTTTCCCATACTGACCGATCTAAATGGGCCACCTGTATATCAATATACTGGTCTACCAGGTTATCTAGATACTTTTTTTTCCACTTCGTTCTATATATACTGGACATCTCCATCTACCCGACAGGCGTTTAGATCTTTTCTGATAACATCAATAAGTCATAGTTGCATTTTTTTTACCTCTTTGTTTGTTTATTTTACTTCGTATTGAATAAATCTGCACTGGATAAAATGTAAACTACCTTTCTATTGTTATACAGTCAGCATCAAAACTAGCGGATCAAACAACGCGTCAAGAGTCATCTACCATTCTGTACCTATCAGCTTAACAAAAAGTGATGGTTCTATGAAACAACGCGCCAAAAGTCAAGTTATCCGAAATATCAGATACTTTTGGCGCGTTGTTTCATCGGCTACTATTTAATGCTGATTGTAACTAATGTGTTCAGTGAACTTGAGAAGCGTTTAGAAGATGAAGCGCGTGAACTTGCCGCGCTGGCGGCGGAGGCGCGAAACGCCCACGACGTAGTGACGCGCACGCGCGTCCAGCGCCGCGCCGTTCGAGCACAGAAGAAGCAGCTTGTCGCGCACCTCGCCAACCTCAAGGAAACTGGTGAGTTTATTTTATTTTGAGTGTTTAAATGAGGCGCTTATTGTGTTCGCCGCGTTGGCGGCGGAGGCGAGTAACGAGCAACGCGCGCGACTTGACCTGACTTGACGCGGACGGGCGCAACATGATGACGCGAACGCGCGCCTAATCAGCTCATTGGCCAGTTTCAAAGAGAACTGGTGAATTTATAATGAGATTTTATGAGGTATGAGGGCAACAATAGGACGAGCAATGATGCTCGCAGTTTATGATAATGAACTATGAGGGAAAGTATTCTGCTGACGTGTCAACTGTGCTCTTTATTTGAGAGGATAAATGTATGTTCTTATTCGTATAGAAACACGCGAACTGGAGAATTCCATTCGACTGGCGGACCGAAAATTTTATTTGAGTTGGGAAGCCCTCAAAGATTCCACCGACCCGACAGCCTTAGCCCCTTTGTTGGAAGAAGTTAAGGTGGGTTCCGTTTGATAAGTTACCCGTTTATTTCTACCCTTTAGATTAGGAGGTACCTATTGTAAACTTCCTCCGCAAAATACCTATAGCCTAGCTTGAAGAAATAGCGATTCTCTAACCAAAAAGCTGTCTATAAATATTTAATTAAGTAATAATAATAGGAGAAAGGTGGAAATTAGGGATTGCTCCCGTATCCCCTGGCAATCACTTGTGATATAAGATACTCTTACCATGCAGTGATCGACGAAGATGTCCACTTGTGGAACTGTGCGCAGGCTGTCCGTTTGGTATAGAATCACTGATTTGAGCAAACCTCCATCATCCCTTACCTATGGAAATTTTGAAATTATTTGATATTTTTTAATCAGTCACCAAATATTGTGAAAATTAAAGAATTAATGTGTTCACCAATCTGTTTCTGCATGTAAGTTCCTCGTTTACAGACCAAACAAATAGCTTTGGATAACCTGGTGCGTCTGATAGAGCGCCGGCGTTCGTCCCTAACTCGAAGCGCCTCGCCGCCTACGCTGTTCGCAGGACCCGACAAGTCAGATGGTTCGTACAGAAAACCCACTGGCCTAATACCGACATGTGACCAGGCGAGACCAGCTCGTTCAATGGAGGTGCCCGACGGTTCGTACAGAAGGCTTACTAGAAGTCTATCAAAGTTTATGCGATCAGTGTGCCGATGGGTACGCGAAGTACCTACCGAACGGAACTCATGAGAAGAACTCTCATTATTAAACAGTGAGGCAAAGGTTCAAAGCCCAGTATCAGTCATATACTATCTGCTATAAATTCGAAGACAGAAATCTTTATATGAGTCACCGCAATAGTAATAGCAATAACTTCGTTCTAAGTAAGTATTTTACTCTTAACTAACGTGTGTGTGATACCTACTAACTCCATACTGTTCTGTGTTCTGGGCGCTCCACGGATTAATAAACTCTTGTTAAAATAATAATACTTGTTAATATATATACCTACTATACCTATTATGATATCTAATCATGATGTGTTTTCAGCGAAGATTTCTTAAGCTGTCTGTATGCACCACTGACAACAAACTGATTTCTCGGAGCGATTTAGATTCACCTTATTTTTTGCGGAAATGTGACCAGTTATTTTTAATTTTTTTTGAATAGACCAGTCGAGTGCCGCAGGCAAGAAGCGTTTCGACGGTTCCAAACGGGCCGTCAGAAGAAAGCGGGCGCGCGAGCCACGGTCGGTGCCTCTCTCGGGCGAACCTAGCAGACATGGGCCGCAGCAACAGGTCAGTCAAAGGACTGTCTCATTTCAAACATAGACAGAGAGAATTATACTATCTTTGTCTTACACTAGTACTAGCACCCAAAAGAATTTTTGTTCTGTGAAGTTTTTTTTGTTCTTATTTACTGGCAAATTGGTTGACCAACTATTTTATACTCTTAACCAAATGTCTTTGTTAAGAACCTTTTTGGTTGACTTACTACCGCCTTCGAACGCCGACCGCCGAGCTAATTATAATTATATTTTTCTGCCAAAAGTGACGTAGGTATGTTTGTTACCTACATATACATACACAACAACATAATACATATTAAATACATATTATTGATGAAGAAGTTCCTCATCCTTATGGTGGGTGAGGCAAGCAAAGTATGAGACAGAACCTTTGCTGCAAGGCGTAGAATCCCTCTGGTTAGGCGCACCCCACACGGGCTGTAATTATGGAACGGAATAGTCTAGGTAGGTAGGTAAGGTAGGTAGGACTCGTATGGTCACAGAATATGCGGTACGGAAAACCAGGCGCCATAGACTATATTTTGTGAACAATAGGTACCTAGAAAATCCGGTGCGGTGCGTAACTTTTTTTTTTTTTCATTTTTCGCGTTGTCCCGGCATTTTGCCACGGCTCATGGGAGCCTGGGGTCCGCTTGGCAACTAATCCCAGTAATTGGCGTGGGCACTAGTTTTACGAAAGCGACTGCCATCTGACCTTCCAACCCAGAGGGTAAACTAGGCCCGTATCGGGATTAGTCCGGTTTCCTCACGATGTTTTCCTTCACCGAAAAGCAACTGGTAAATATCAAATGATATTTCGTACATAAGTTCCGAAAAACTCATTGGTACGAGCCGGGGTTCGAACCCGCGACCTCCGGATTGCAAGTCGCACGCTCTTACCACTAGGCCACCAGCGCTTACGCGCGCGCGGTGCGTAACTGCGTAAAACCATAGTGAAGCGGCGTTTTTAGGGTTCCGTAGCCAAATGGCAAAAAACGGAACCCTTATAGATTCGTCATGTCTGTCTGTCTGTCTGTCCGTCCGTATGTCACAGCCACTTCTCCGAAACTATAAGAACTATACTGTTGAAACTTGGTAAGTAGATGTATTCTGTGAACCGCATTAAGATTTTCACACAAAAATAAAAAATGAACAATAAATTTTTGGGGTTCCCCATACTTCGAACTGAAACTCAAAAAATTTTTTTTCATCAAACCCATACGTGTGGGGTATCTATGGATAGGTCTTCAAAAATGATATTGAGGTTTCTAATATCATTTTTTTCTAAACTGAATAGTTTGCGCGAGAGACACTTCCAAAGTGGTAAAATGTGTGTGTCCCCCCCCCCCCCTGTAACTTCTAAAATAAGAGAATGATAAAACTAAAAAAAAATATATGATGTAAACTTCCACCGAAAATTGGTTTGAACGAGATCTAGTAAGTAGTTTTTTTTATACGTCATAAATCGCCTAAATACGGAACCCTTCATGGGCGAGTCCGACTCGCACTTGGCCGCTTTTTTAAGGGGTGCGTAAAACCATAGTGAAGCGGCGTTTTTTAAGGATTGGTAGAACTTTGGCTGACTCTCCATAGTTCAATGGAAATGATAGGTACCTATCACCTAAATGTTTCACGTTTTGTTTCCAGGATTCTGAGAGCACCCGCTACAGTGTGGGCAGCGCCGCGGCGGTGGCGCTGCCGCCCGTCGAACTGCCTTCCCGAGGAAGCTACCGGGATATTATCTTCTTCACGGTCAACTGATAAGAATCTTGAATAAAACAGTTATGTCTTCGTATGCCTGATTATTTTAAAAATAGCCTCAATTACGCCACAAAAACGTATAGATACACAATAGTCAATTACACTCAAGTAGGTATTTTTATTTTTATTAAAACACACCTTTTCTTCGTGACCTGGCAAAGGGTTAAAAAAAACTAGATTTCTATATTTCATTTATTATTTCAAAATATTGTACACACATTCGTGTTGGGTTTTGTTATTTTCACCCATAGTAAACGACTTGGACGGGGTCTTTAGCAGTCGTTTGAGTCGTGTACTTGTCAGCTACCCGTGGGCTTCTTCTATTTCGGAGGATGCGTCGTCGGCGGTGCTGAACTTCCTTCGGCTTTCTTTAGGGCGAAAAATTTAAGAAAAATCGAATCATTTGTAAACTGCGCACCTTTCCCCTGCACCTGCACCTATCTATTCCGCCTTTTCACAATACATTTTCATGAGAAGGAACTTAACGCATTCACTGCCAGCAACCCGCTAGGCGGGTTCTCTGTTCGTAGGCACTTTTCGCTATATAAGGATTTTCCCCTGTTATCTGCTACGCACGTAGCGCGTAGCTCGCGCTGGCAGAGAATGTGTTAACCTTTTAACCGCCAGCAATTTTTGATCGAGCGTGCTCGTGTCGCCACCGACAGCAATTGTACCACGCAAAGTAAGGTTGGCATAGTTACGGGAGTTATAAATGTGCTGTAAAAACCAAATCAGATCTTTGTCTTATTTATCAGACTGTGGCGAAATGAGCTGGATATGTATTGTCTTATATATCAGACTCTGGCGGTTAAAGGGTTAAACTATAGCGTCCCTAACAGGACTATAGGTCCGATTATGCAGGCCAGCATGGCAAATTTTTAACCTTTTGAACGCCAAACGGCGCATCCATTTGCCGTGCCACTGACTTCACGGGGGTAAAATTTAGTTTTGTGAATAAATAATGCCAACCTAAAAGTGGGGTGTTTTTCAGTAGCTTTTCATCAAAAAACGATCGACGGCAAATGCCGTCTTTGGCGTCGTTGTCACGATTTTGCGTTGACGTCAATTGCCGTCTGTGGCGTTCAAAAGGTTATAAAGAACTATGGTAGAAATCAGGTTTAGGAAAATTAAAAATTCACAAATGTTGATTCTTTCGGAATAAAAGTGCCGCTTTGTATGGTCGGCAGCAGAAGTGGTAGGCCGGGGTGTTCAAAATTACCTTGACATGCTCTTATTCTCACAACATTAAAGAGGTTTTCTAGTCATTCTTTTTAACACCGCCCGTTTAGAAACTTGCTGCTATTTGCGAGCCGCGGCGGTTTGCCGACCCCTGATATCTGTCATAAATACCTCCTCATATACCTAAAGGTCCTAAAGCATATAAAGCCCAGATCCGTTACCCATTAGGATCGGCGCTTACCGCGGGGACCGTCGTTGTCTCCGACTCAGCACGCGGTGCAGCCTCCGGCGCTGCTGGGGCGGCGGCCGGCAGGGCAGGTGCGTCTACAGGCTTGTCATCGGGTACTGGCGCCGACTGTAAAATGTGTCACATCAGAAAAGTGTTAGGGTACTTGACGAAACTACGCGTTATGTCGCCGACAAAATTTTTACAATGGACACTATATCGAATTTGGAATAGAGATCTAAAATTTCCGCTGATGAAACATGAGACATCTGAAGAGGTATTAAATAATCTATGTATTTTGTAGTTATTTACAAATTATAAATGCACCAGCTCAAATAGTAATAAGATTATTCACCTGAACAGCAGCAAAAGCGAATATGGCTACGGCGAGGACAATCACGAACTTCATTCTGCCCACGTGAAATAGTTCGGAAACAATAGCGTTTAATCTATGTTTAGGGCAAATTTATAAGCGTTCAGCCACGGTCGAGGCAACACAACGATTAAGAAGCCAACGATCGCTGTTTATAAAACATGGGGAAACAATTAATTTCTTATCGTTTTAATGGTTTTATAGTGCGGTAACGCGTCGACGTCAGATTTTGTGGGTATTTAGAGGCTCTTGAAGAAATTATATTCAGATCCTTTTTATTTTGGCATTTTCTTGATTCAGTGTTTTAAAGGAACCCAGGATTTTCACGGCAAGCGATTCCCTTTACAGATCTCGTAGGTATATATATATATATATATATATATATATGTCGCAGGCATTTTGTATGAATCCGCCGTTTACCTACAAACAGCGTCGTCAATTTACAAACTGCTTCACGCTTGTATAATGAGGACTTGTCATCGGTCAATATGATAACTTGGAGCTGTTCCAATGATGAAGTCTGAATGTAATAGGTATACTTTCCTACTCAGCAACAAAAAATAGCAACCACATCGTAGTTGTTGGGCTCATTAGAATCTTCTTCAGTAGGTACCTATAGTTGATGGTTTCTAAAGGTAAAGTCGGCAATATAAGCATGTATTAAAATAGTTATTTTCGATACATGTGCGACAAAAAAAGGAAATTCGAAACGAGTGGCGAATTACCTATTCGCACGTGTATCGAACAACGTTTTACAGTACATATATATGGCACTTTAAAGTTTCGACATCACACGAAAGTGCTATTTTACGCACTAGTGCGGAAAAGTAGCCCCATATGTACTGTAAATACATTTTTTACATTGTTCCTAACTAAGCGTTGAAATCAATTAGTCACCATAATAAGTCAATTTCACGTTCGAATGCTACACGTGTTTCTTTGAACAGTAATTAAAATTCGATGATAGATTTACAGTGAATCTAATCTATTAATTAAAACGAGTAATGGTTTAAAAGTATACCTATCATAAACTAGTAATATAATAACTAATAGTAATCATAATAATAATACTCTTTGTAATAGCCAAGTCTTATTCTTATTTTCCAGCCAAATTTAAACCATCAGACACTCTTTCCATTTTTCTACAATAGCCTCCAATGCCTGCTGAAACCGGTTTATGGGTATCTATCTATGTACCTACCCATGAATGGGTTCCAGCAGGCGTTCTATACATGATTGCGGAAGAGTACTTCGGCATTCCTGGGACCTCGCCGTATAGCAGCGAGGCGGCAACAGAGGGGTTTTAGTGGGTAAAACTGGGGTCTCATTAGCCCACAACAGGGAGTCCCACATAACCATCCCGGCCCGTCTTGCCAAACTTGCTGTGCCCGCCCACCGCCTCCGTAAGGTTAGTACGTCTTTCGTCGGGAACTGTACACGTTTTTATAACAAAGTTCCCACTGATATAGCGAATTTACCACTTAACAAATTTAAGTCACACATTAAGCGCTCCTTGTTGAGTAAGGCGTACTACACTGTAAATCATTTTATAGATGATAGAGATGCCTTTAAGCCGGCAGCTTGATTTCGATAGTATAATAAGAGTTAAATAAATATGTATTGTTTTTCTTTTTTTTTTTTTCTTTTCATTGTAAATTAATCATGGGCTAATGAGACCCCAGGTTTACCCACTAAAACCCCTCTGTTGCCGCCTCGCTGCTATAAGGCGAGGTCCCAGGAACGCCGAAGTACTCTTCCGCAACCTCGCCAGCGGCCGTCTGGACTCGGACCCGACTCTTGGGGAAATCACCCCTTCACCTCATTGGACGCGTTGGCTACACATCGCGCCCGCCCACGCAGGGAACACATATGGCAACCCTAGCCTAACTTCATACATAGCCATGAACTCTTTTTATTTTTGTTACATTAGCCCCAATGCCTGCTGCTGAGACCGGTTCATGGGTATCTATTGATGTACCCGTGAATGGGTTCCAGCAGGCGTTCTACATGATATCAAAGTTGTCTTAAAGGGACTCTGCGCTGTTGGCTTCGGCCCCAAGCACGCCTCCAAAAAGGTCCGGGACGCCATGGTCCCGAGATATGGTAAGAAATACATTAGAAATGCAACGGATAGTTGGACACTGTTGGACACTTGGATGACTGACGAAATTTGCGCCTGGCTCGAGGTCTATAAGTTCGTTTATAGTTACAAGTGCGCGCGCTAATGTTTTGTGCAAACAAATAAGTGTATTGTGTGACATTGGTTACGTATTCATTTCTATCTACTGTGTCGTTAGCATTATGACCGTGACTGTTTTTTAGATTCCATTTTTTACCCCAAAATGTGTTAATTTTACTATCCGGTATCCGGCCGGATAGTAGGTCACTATCCGGTATCCGGCCGGATACTAAAATAGCGGCCGGATAGTAACCGGATATCCGGTGCATCTCTAAAATACATATAATTAAACTTTATAGGTACCTACTCCCCGCGGGGGCAGCTTGTGGCGAGCTGACGGTGAGTAGCGACACCGCGGACCCCTATTCCTGAGGGCGTTTTCATCTGGCCCTCGCCTCTGTGCTTGCCTTGATTGGCCGGCCAGAGTGGAGTCGCAAGAGCGGGACCTTATGCTCCAGGTTGGAAGTGTAGAATGTCATAACGCCGCCGGCCTGCTAAACGGATTACCGGAATCCGGCTACCGCAGACTCACCTCTCGACTACCTCACAGCTGCTCTCAAGTGTTACTCTGTTGTCGCACTGCGTGCGGCCATTGTGGGGCACTCAATGAGTTGGCGAGTCACAACCTGTCTTTCACAATTTCGAGACTAATGCTCACGGGCAGGTGTCCGCTAATAGTCTCCTCCCAATCCCAGTATCGCCCATTTTCTTTACATCCAACTATTCCAAACTTACATTATCAATAGCCTATATGACCTTAGTTTCCAAAAGTGCTTCACTGCATTGTCTGCATTGGTCACGACATATGAAAAAAAAAACTTAATAGGGCTTGACCACTATTATATACCACAAGACCGAGAGGCATTCGGTAAAGTTATTTTAGTTAAATACGGGCTGAGACTTTTTTACGTGAGACTATATTTAAAAATTAAATCAAGCTGCCTTCTACTAGAAACCAACATGCATTTCAGCCCCGACTTGGCGCCTGAACGTAAAGGAGGAAATATAAAGTGACCCTCCTTCCTAAACTTCACAATACGGCCCTTGTTGATTTTAAAACCCGTTAGTCATGCCACTAATAGTCAGTACCTAAGTAGCACGTTTGCAGAGTTTTCAAACGCAAACGCACCTTGGTCTTTCGTGTAACTATGTTTGTACATGGCAAGTCATTGGTGCAGTAAGAAAGCACGTGTACCTAATTAGCTACGGTAGGTAACTGAAAAATTTAACGAGTTTTCTAGTGTCACTTACGGTGCCTTTGGAACGGTAGGAAGTAAAGTGAACAATTAACCCTTTGAGCGCCGTTGGCATGTATACAAGACAACGATAGAACGGTACACTGTCGCCGCTGTCTTGTATACAAGACACAAATTCAACCGCTCGGTAAATGTGAAAAAAATATCAATTGTAATTTTTTTTACACTCTTTTTAATGTTTTAGGTCTTTGTTTAAAAAAATCCATTTAAAGCAGCTATTATATGTAAATACATTCTTTTATAATAAGGCTATCAAAAAATTTGCTCCAGTTTTCAACGTTTTTCATGTTCCTCGTCGCCGTTGTCTTGTATACAAGACAGCTAGGGATGGGAATGTTAACTCGATATGAGAATATTCAAAATAAATATCAAATCGCAAATCTCGTTTTATTTAAGCATTTGAACACTTGTTAAATGCCAATTGGTGGTAACTAGTAACTAGATTACGTAAAACGAGAGAGAGACAGGCATAACTATAGCTGAAGTTCAGGGAGCTTCTTCAGCTGTAGATAGTAGAGTCAGACAAGTAAATCTGTCCTTGTGGTCTATTTGCAGAACAAATGATTAATTTTGACATGATAGTGTAGTGGGGAGTGATACCCCTGCAGTGAGTCATTTTAAATTAAAGATGATTACAATTTTCACATGCATATTTTTAGTCACGCACACGTGTTCAAGTGTACAAAAATACCACACTGTTTTAAATCACACGTAGGAACAAAGGACGCGCCGCGCGCCGAGCGTTTATTATGTGACGGTTTATAACCCTTAAAATTTTCTTTGTTCACTCGAACCGAAAGACACAGGAACCAAACCGAAAAAGGACAGCTGATTATTTTTTAAGTAAAAAAACTCCGAATTGTTCGTTGATAAGGAGTTAGGATATAAAGTAAAGCTACGTATGCTACTATTAAATTGTTTTGCAAACTATTACATTAATAAATGACTGAATAAATATTCTTGTTCTTCACTCATTGACAATTCAACCCACGTGTAATTTGCCCCAATGCAGTTCCGGTACATTTATATTATCGACACACTATGCGCGGCTCTAACGTTACGCTTATGAAGTTTACGTACCGACGAGCGCTTACGCCGTTGACCTAGAGACTATTATTACTTAATCCGCGCGGAAACAGTCCTTGTCGGTCTGCACTGCGGCCAGTCCATGCGCGCCGTTGGCATGTATAAAAGACTTCTCGTACAGCCTAGTGCAGTGATATTACGTCATGAATCGATATTGTTTAATAGTTGTTTTTAATGATAAAGACCTTTATTTTTAACATTGTCGTGTGTAAAAAAATATGTAAATTTTTGGCAATTTCGAAATAAATTAAAGTTGGGTAAGAACAAAGCCAAATTGAGAAGATTTTTACCATAAATTGTAAATATCGATATCACTATTTGCAATCCCTAAACTTTTTATTAGTTGTTTACTTAAAATTTACTCTGGCGTGTGAGTGAGCGTCTTTGCGGACTAGGTCCGGCGGCCAAAAGGTTAAAAAACGGGGGCGGAAAATAGTATGTTCCTCTCGGACTCTTTGTCAGTTAAAGGATAAACCATTTTTAAATTGCGCGCCATACTGCGTCTTGTAGGACGTATCCTCATTCATGTTACATTATGTTATTTTTTGTAAGAAACGCCATCTGGTTGTAATCGTAGCAATTTACACGCGCGCTTTTTATAACAGATACTGGCAATTGCAATTAGTACCTACTTACTACTTAAAAAATCCGGCCAAGTGCGAGTCGGACTCGCGCACGGAGGGTTCCGCACCATCAACAAAAAATAGAGCAAAACAAGGAAAAAACGGTCACCCATCCAAGTACTGACCCCGCCCTCGCGACTGCTTAACTTCGGTCAAAAATCACGTTTGTTGTATGGGAGCCCCACTTAAATCTTTATTTTATTCTGTTTTTAGTATTTGTTGTTATAGCGGCAACAGAAATACATCATCTGTGAAAATTTCAACTGTCTAGCTATCACGGTTCGTGAGATACAGCCTGGTGACAGACGGACGGACGGACGGTCTTAGTAATAGGGTCCCGTTTTTACCCTTTGGGTACGGAACCCTAAAAATGAATATCCAGCGTTTGGTTGTATTGCATCTGCTACGGCTACTTCCGTTTAGTAGCAAAATGTACGAACTCGTACTAAACCACAGACTAAACTCGTCATTAATTTAATGCGACCCCCTAATAAAGTGTAGTTACAAACTACGAAAAGGGTTGATTTGGAAACTAGGATTGTTCAGACTATAAATTATCGTAGTATTAATATAATGTCACCCGATTTCGTTGTGTATAGGTATAAAGGTGACTGTCCATTTCCAACGGCAGCTGCACTACTGTTCATTTTACTATGGAAATTGACAGTAACAGCGACGCGTTCAGTACCAGTAGTGAAGGTGCGGTCAGAAATGGAATGTTACCCTTAGGATTAGGTAAGGTTGACAACAGAAAGCTTGTCAAAGTCCCAGTACATGTCACCTTTATGTCAACAGAGGTGACCACAGGGTGTCATCTATTTGGTCATTACTCATTAGCAGTAGACCACTAGGACTTAGGACGTTAATCTTAATCTTACATACGTAAGGTTTTTAATTAGAAATGAAACCGAACATGTTTTAATTCATACATTTATTTTTGTCGTTGTAATTATGGCGTTGCCTTACATTGTCATACAAATTGTTCATATCAAAATTATGCTAGTGAACGTTGCGAACATACAAAATACTAGTTCAAAAATTACACGACGTACAAATTCAGCCCTTTAAGAGCATTTTGTTCTTAAATCACAAAGTATAAAATTCTAGCAATGTAATTCTTATGCATCAATTAAATAGTTTTTTTAATGGTAATGACATAATATAACAAACATAACTTCATATAACAGAAAACAAATTAGCATCACTTTATAAAATAATCACAAAATAATCTTAGCCTTAATCTAGATTCATAACATAATACTTGTCAATTTAATATTTTTGGTCAGTTTAGTTGATTTGTAGTCTAACTTAAACCTAACAAGATTGTATCCATTCAGTGTTTTGGGAACATAACATTATTGTACAGATGGTCAACGGTTTAAATGTTTAAGAAATTGGCTATTGTAATTGTATAACAATGGCATGTTTTGCTAGCTGTCACGATACCTTCCTGGGAAACATAATATACCTAACAAAAGACATGAATATCACATACAATTACGGAAGATTTATTAAAAAAGAGAGTGTATCCATTCCATCCATTCAAACATGTCATACATTTTCAAAGCATAGTCGCACATATGTTTGGCATTAGCACCTCATTCATTCCATATCATACTCGTTTGAGCTTAAAGCAACATACCTAATTACCATACAATCGAGCACTCATCACATGTTTACGCAACGCAACTTCTTCTCGGGAATTCTCGAAGCAAACTGGTAGCTGGAGACAACCGCCGTCGCTTCCTTCTCTTCCGATACCTCCACATTTTCCACATCCTGGTCTCCTCCCATCAAGGTTCTTAAGCAAATCTTCATATCGGAAGCAAACTTTCTGACGAGCCTCTCTAATGAAAACAGATGGTCGTCTAAAGCTTCAGGTATCTCTTCCCTCATGAAGTCAGCTAGCCTCAAAAGGTATTCGGCATTGGAGCCGGAGGATCCGGAGCATTCGAGAATTTGTTTCGCGATGTCTGGTAAAGGAGCAGCGCCAAGCCAGTGCCGGTTTTCCGGGACTGCGATATATAGAACTGCGTCTTTTTTCTCGTTTGTGGAGCTTGAGGGAAGGAATGATGGGCGAGCGTGGAAGTTGACGGTGTACGTCCGGTAGCCTCCGAGCTGGCACTCCCTTGTGCTGAGGTAGGGCAGGGCAGCCTTGTTGTCGGCGGCAACTAGGAATGCTTTGCCCCAGGTGATACCCTGGAATCAAAGAAAAGATCATGTTAGTTCGTAAATAACACATTCATATATAAAATTTATTATGGTTTTACTAGTTTTGTAAGAAATTCAATTAAATCCCTAATGGCATTGATTCTTAGATTTAGTTTTTACGATATAAGTACTTATACAAGGCAATTACTGGTACGTAGAAACAATTTCTAGATAAGTACCTACGGCATTCAGGTCGGTGCAACTGAATATAACTTGATTAACCATGACAAATGGGTGTTTAGGCAATTTGATCGAAACTGAATTTGTTTGTAAACGATTGCTTCGCTTTTTGCTTTATAGTTTCTAACTTCCTCAGTGTGGCCACAATTATTTACCGGTTGGTTTGAAAATACTGTCTATATGTTACCTAGTCTCAATGATGGGAGAATTTACTTTAAGGAATTAGATGAAGGAAATGTTTGATAGAAAACGACTGTACGAGTATTTTCAAGGAAGGCTTAAAATACTTTTAACACGCGACTAATGTTGTAAAAAGTATTTTGAGCATACTTACATATTAATTTGCGGGCGATACTTTTATTATTTTTGGTCTGATCTAAAAAAATGCTTTGCTGTAGGCACAGATGTCTGATTTATATAATGTATGTAAAGTTTCCCAATTTAGATAAATGGGGAAACTTTATTTAAAAACTCTGCGCGCAATAGCAGACTTAACCTAATTCTTTATACGTGTGAATGACTACGGAAATAAAATGACAATTTATATCATGAAAAATGTGAGTGACCTTAATTCAGGCCTCGCACTGCGCGCGTGCGCGTGATAACAGTATTCGCGAAATGGTACCAACTGTAAAAACGCAGCTGTTTATTCAAATGTAAATATATGACTGTACAGACAACAATTTCGTTCACACGAACACGAAGCATTCAACATTTTAAGTTACCTAATATAAAGAGAGCTTAAACTCATATGTACCTATATATTGACGTTTTACGTGTGAATACTGTGAATAGGTGAATATAAAAAAAAACATTAAAATAGATATCAGTGTTTACAATTTTTTTATGACGACAGTGTGTACGTAATATTACAAGAAAACAAGGTGACTAAAGTTCAAAAAATTATACAATTTGGTATAATTATTAGTATTAAGATCGGAATCCTATTCAGAGGTTCAGAGATATGTATTGTATCATTTGTATCTATGTTATGTAGATACATATATTGTTTGGGCTTAATGTATTATTGCTCTTATCCCTGAAATATAACTGTAAAGTCAAATACTTATTATACACCAATATATCATGTATAGGTATATACCAGCGTCACAAAGACTTATCTAGTCGTAGCTTATCTTATTTAACGATATTCGATTCGAATACTTGAACATTACGAGTAAATAGCACTTAGCCACTTACAGATACTTATCAAGGATTTTGCAACTTAGTTGCAAATATTAGATAAATCTGCCACGTGGTTTATAGTAGTAGCTAAATAAGTTAGTCACGTTACAAACAAATAAGTATCACGTGTGGAAGTATCAATGCATATGATTGATGCAAAATGCATGCGCAGGCGAAATAATCATCGATCGTATCACTCACCTCTTGACAATGTCCGTGAATTTGTGAAATATAACCTTTTAATAGTCTGCCTGGGACTGAGCTGACTTACTCACTTCTATTATTTATATTGTTTCTGTTGACTTTTATTCTTTTTTTTTGTGTTTGACATGGTCTTTTTATTTATTGTTAATTGTTACGAATTGTATTGTTTTTTAATATTATTATTTTCTGTTTTAATCAATCATTGTAATATTTACGTATACTTTGTATGACTTGTCAAAAGTGCTTATTAATTCATTATTAAGCCTACTTGAATAAATTATTTTAGAATTGAATTGAATTGAACATTTTTGCTATATCTAGATATTGTTAGCAGGGTATGTCTAAACCATGATAACTAGGTAAAGGTATTTGTCACAAAGTCATAGTCTCTGAATTAACTAATTAGTATTTAAGCACTGACGTCCGGTAACAATATAAAACAACTTCAAAGATGATTAATAAACGAGATTATCCTTAAAAACCTAGAAGAATTCTCTCTTGGTAACAAAATATCGTCGCGCGAATGAGTAGGTATGTTGTGACTTGTGAGTAGATTCGATATGTCGTGAACAAAGATCAGGACCCAGAACCTTTTGTTCTGATAACAGTGATAAGGAGGACGTACTGGTATATATATTACCAGATTTCCCGCCTGCAATTATGGAGAGAAAGATGCAACAATAATGTTACAATAAAACAGGACACAGAGAGATACTAATACTATCTAGTGTGTAGAATAGGGGGTCAGGTATTGCAATTTGACCTTTGCATGTACCGGTGTATTCCTTTTCCTGACAACGAGGCTTCGGGAAATGCGAAGTAGGTAAAAACAAATGGAAATAGCTTGTTATTAATCACTTTTATAACAAATCTGGCACGGAATAATCTCCAAGGGATCAATCAATGTTAGTAGAGTTAGAATGATCTGTTGACATGTTCAGCATATTAAGATAAGATTATGAGTAAATAATATTTCCATTATGCCACGTGAATGTCACAAGTGGCGAATTAGCGATCAGATAAACACAGACAGTGTTAGGAAAATCACATAAATCGATAATTATATGTAGGTAAAAAGAGAGTTAGTAAGGACAAAAGCACCGCAGGAAATTGTCATGTACCATTATGTATTAGTTGGGTTTTGAAAGACAGTATCGCCCCCGATACGACAGATACCGATAATGTCTAGAATAGAACTTTGTTACAAAATATATCATGTTGATATTGTTGATGGACAGACTTTCAAGACGGCGCGACAGAATGTCTGATAGCTAAACCAACAATATGGTATCGTATAGCTATAAGATTCTAGACATCAAGAGATCTAATACCTACGTACCTTAACGTACTAGGTACCTATAAAAACGATTGCTCATGAAAGTAAGAAGAATCCAGAATAACATCTTGGTAAATAACAATCCTTAATTCTGATTAAGTTCTTAATAACATAAAATATTATGTAACTTGACAGTACCGAGAGCAATCACAATATCGTTTCAGTACAATCGAAGAATACATAGGTACATTACATACCTACTTAAGTAGGTACTTAATTACGTAATTAATTAATACTTCAAATACCCAGAGGAAGTTATTATCTCAGAACAATCAATAAGTAATGGTGTTAACAATATCTACTGTGCCATATATAGGTACCCCCATTGTTTTATAACAATAACATAAGTGACCTAGGGATCACATAATAATTACGTTTTGTTTAACAATTTGGTATGTTTCATACTCGTATCTTATTCATGCCATAATAATGATATCATTCAGGCATAACGAGGGCATAGTTTCATTATTTCAATGTACAATATTGGGTAGGTACTTGAAAATCAAGATTTATTTAAACAATTGTAAAATAGTCAAGGTTATATTTTTATTTAAAGGTGTAGGAAACAATAGTAAGAATGTGTCATAATATAACTATAAAGAAAATCATTTAAAAAAATAGATTGACACTTCGAACGATGATATAACCACAGAACGATGTTTATATAACAACATAAAGAGGATTACAAGTAACATAAAATTATTCAAGGAAGTCATAACAAATAATAAATCGATTGACGTAAGCGTAAAATGTAAATAATTGATACGAAGTCACTCACTCAGGTTATCGGTTGTTAGCAACTGGATGTTGCCGGATCAGTGTAAAATCATACAGTATGAATAACCTCACAACCGAACAATGAGGATAATTGAGAAATTACTAATTTCTGCAAAAATATATCATTGGCAATATATCTTTATTTGCCTGTCTGTGGCACAAATATGGAAGAGCGAAAGAGAGGCAGATAAGAAAATGTCAATTTTCGTTTTCGCGGTAGATCTTCTGATCGCTAGAGACACCTATGTGGCCAAATGTGGCGAGGACGAGTTGAACGAATGGAAAATTGCCGGATGCAATTTGAGCGGCAATAACTAAATTCCTTTATGCGAAACACGATTCATCTTTAGATCTTCGTTATATGACTAGTCTAGCTGGACTACAAATAGAACGAAATCCCCCGCAGGAATTATGGCTTGATTTATTTCCTGATTGTAGAAGGAGAAAATCACATATTCCCATTGCACTTTCGGCAAAATTGGCGGGATCGTGTAACCCTCGTGAACCCGTGGCAGAAAGCTGAATCAATTGGTATATGTTATTGAACTCTTTATTATTGCCAAACTGCAAATCAAACCATGCTAGACTTTCGCCTTTTTCTAGCACCACTTTATAATAGAAAGGGACGGGTACTTTATCGCGCTATAGCGCGAATATTACAATGTATACATACACCAGCAGTGTTAAAGTGGCTATAATAGTATTACTATCTATTTGTATAGGTAGAGTATTTGTTTACTGTAAACAAGTGTTTATATACCAACACGTGTTACCGATGCGTCACATTCAGAAAGCGCAGTTCTATGACAATCCGATACTATTGGCACATGCTTTAAATACCCGTCATACGCAAAACATGTATGGTATGAAACGGTATCGTAATAAATGTTAGCACGAGTAACGTTCAAGGACATTCGCTGAAAAATAATAAGTACTTTAAGAAAATATTTAGTGTAATAAATTAAATGCTATATTAATAAATTTCGTTTAATTAGCATCACTCTCGCAAAGAGTAACTTATCAAAAGACTAAATGTTTCCTTTCAAGGTAAGATTATATAGTTACATAATTTTTCTCCGTTATGAGTTAAAAAAAATTGAAACGTAATTAATTAAGGTTACGCCGTTTGCATGCACGTTTCTGTTTAAGTATATTCAATAACACCGAAATAATAACTTTGCATAATAAGACTCATAACTCCGCTATATTGTTATTAGAGATAAAATCAATAAAACCATGAAATCGCATTTTTATGAGTTGTTACAAAAATACCTTTTATCGTCTAGACTGGTTTATCTTATAGCTGTGCCAATTTTCCCATAATATTATTGTGGTGATAAAAACAGACATGGTAATTATTATGTATTTATATTCATCACATACGACAGGTTTTTAGTATATATAAGCAGTCGTAATTATTCACAGCACCTTTACAATTGTCAGCCTCCGTCTCTTCAGTCAGTCGGAGTTGGTCTATAGTTTACACTGTTAAATAAATAAATAAAAGTTGTATAAAGGTTCTTTCCTTTTAATAGTATTTTTTTAAATACAATTTATGTCATCAGTTGATTTCTTCCCAATTTGAAATAATAGGACTAAGGTTAATGACAATTGGGTCACAATATTAGATCTTAATATTTTTAAACGAGGCGGCGAGGGCCAAAGACAAGTCGGCAAGTAGACAAAGTCTCTTAATCATTAGTAAATCATCCATCAATGATGAATGACCCCTAGAATATTGCAGGTAGCGGATAGGCGAATTTAGGACGCAATCATTGAAACAGAAGATTGTGAAAGTTGAGAAAGTACCAGCCTACTTTAAATAAATCTACAGAGCATGCCGAGGTAAACCATGAAAGCAATTATGAAATTGTGTTTATTTTTAATTTATAAACCAGTCAGAATGTCGTTACTGAAAACAATGATAATACGCAATAATAAACTAAAGATTATCACGGCTCGGCTGCCTTATGATAAGGTACACATAAAATAAGCATGAAATATTTAAAATAGGTAAACGTTACAATAAGAATTGAGAACGAAAACTTTACGTATTCATAACTGATTAATAAAAACATTCAAGTGCGTATCAAACGTAATAAGTAAAATTCTGTTTCTTCACACAATACAGTAAGATATCTGTTTAAGATATCGCTGCAACCAAAGAGAAAAAAATTGTAATTACGATCTCGATGTGATTGTGATAAGATCGTTTACGCATGTTCTCAATTGTTCAAAAACAAATTATGACAATTACGACTTGTGTGTTATATGATGGCTCTCGTTATTTTTAATGAAATTTAATTTTATGTTATTTATTGTTGTAGTGAAATCAGATGATCTACACATTCTGATTTTTGCCTAGTATAGGTAATTAAATACAGCTCGATAACAGGCTGAAAACCAACAGCGAAGTCTAAGTAATAGTTTCTTTAAGGATTCTCGGGTACGGATACGGAAACATAGGTAAGTCGAATATTTGAATGGCCAATGTTTGCAGTTTG
This sequence comes from Cydia amplana, assembly GCF_948474715.1. Taxonomy (NCBI): domain Eukaryota; kingdom Metazoa; phylum Arthropoda; class Insecta; order Lepidoptera; family Tortricidae; genus Cydia; species Cydia amplana. The sequence goes on along the minus strand of NC_086069.1, from coordinate 10,412,557 downwards.
GATTACAATGTCTACACAAGTGGGTAGGAAATTCTTATTATGTATTAGACCGTAGACATACAATATAAAATAATACAGAACTAGATGTTTCTATAGATATGATATAGCATATATATAGCGCGTGCTCATATTATTAAGGCTAGATAAAGTTAAAGTGTTTTATCATGCTATTTTCAGATAAAAATCATGTAACCCGTGTTGCCTAGCTCGGTGAAAAGACTTGTTGTCAGGGCTAAAATAACAAAACAGCATTCGTGTTAGTGACTTAAAGCTGGCTGTAGTGGCTGTAAAAATGTCTACTCAGCAGAGATGCGATTTATTTGAAATACTTCTATTTAAAATGCAAATACAAAATGCAAAATACCTATTTTGTATTTTGCATTTAAATGCCTTTTAGTAAAAACCATTTTGTATTTTATTTGAAATACTTTTCGAGACGTATTTTGCATTTTTAATATTCATTTCAAAATGCAAAATACTTTGTGATTAAGTTTAGCCAACATTACCAGTCAAACAAAATGAAATGAACGAATGACGCTTGTATTGCGGAATTTGACCGATAAAGGCGCCTGCTAGCGCCTGGCGCCAGCGCCAGGAGGCCGATTTTTGAAATTCGACAGCTCGATTTCGTGATTTCGTTCAGTAATATCTCCACTACTAGGCATGTAAATTCTACTAATAGAATCAAAAACTAGTGGTCAATACCACTAAATTCACAATTTATATCGCTCGTATTTCAAAAATCAGCATCTCGCCGTTTTCCACCGATTTTCGAGTGACGAAATCGAGCGATCGAAATTCATAAATCGGCCCCCTGGTATTGTTAAAAAGCGTAATAAATAAAAACTGATTTTTTTCACTTTTTAACAATACCAGTCCAGTTGTTAATTAATAAAAGAAAAGTGTAATAATAATAAAATAAGAACTAGATGCACAATCAACCGAAATAAATGGCCACACAAGTCACAAAATGGAGCCATGGCTCTCTTTTCGTTAGTCTAGTTTTTTACATTATTTTAAGTGAGTATTATTTCCTTTATTTATTTTTCTTCTTAGGTTGGTTTTTTACAATATGTATATAAAATTAAAATATAAAAACACTTACAAAAATAATATAAAAAAATATTATAAACACATTATAAAAAACCTAACCTAGGGTGCCGCCAGCAGCGGGGCAGGGCCCAAGCTGCCGGTGGTCAGGGCCGCAGAGAGAGGAACCGACGGACTATTATTAATACCATAACAGAATTTATTGATACGCGTACTGATAAATATGACCAAAATGTCATGCATAAGGTGCCATGCCATGATATTAGACGTTTTTGTTCGGCTCGGCATTGTGTCTCTATTTCTCATGATAAATACCTAAAATAAATAAAAATATCTGAGATTTGCTCAAAAGGTATTTTATTTTGAAAAAGTATTTTGAAAATACCTATTTTGCATTTAGCATTTGAAATACAAAACGCAAAACTATTTGGTATTTTGCATTTGAAATAGTAAATCTGAAAAGTATTTTGCATTTTGTATTTAAATGCTTTTTTAAAACCATTTTGTACATCTCTGCTACTCAGGCCGAAACATGGAAATATACTTCATAAATATTAGGTACTTTGTATTTTTTTTATTATTTAAATTGGTTGTTTGCTAGGTTTAATTAACCTTACGTTATTTATGTAAACCTGAGCCAGATTTACACTTCAGATAGGTATTATTAACCTATTGCGTTTCGAAATGAAGATACTATGGATGTTCAATTAGGACGCGTCCAGCTGCTTTCAATCTTGCAGTGATTTATGTAGCCGTAGACCTGACACAGAAATGCTAAAAATATCGGAACGCTTAGTGTGGACGAGGATTATTTTGAATATAAATATACTCACTTCCTGGTCTTCTATAAGCGTAGCAACGCGACCCGGCTGCAACAAAAAAAAACACAGTTAAGTAATTTTAATTAACATGTATGAAAAAAAAAAACTGCTTTGGGATTAATTTGAAATCGTTTTCATTCAAGGTGTCGTACCTATTTTAGTCCATTCCATTTGACGCACACATACCTGCCAAATGTTTACAGAAATACGCGTTGTTAAAAAATATAGCTTTGCGTTTAACGAGGGCGCCACCGTCTATACATTAATGAAGTTATCTGCTGTTTTTATTAGTTCACGGTATTTCCGCTGTCAGTTTGTAATATGGTTCAGCGGTATCATGTGATAGTAGCGTGTTCTCCGGCCAATACTCGCGATTCCATAAATAAATAGTTACGTAAATGCAACATACTAAGTAAAAATTGTAAAGCTTTTCCAAACATACCGTTTCAACAATAATTTAATCATTAATTTACCGCATGTAATCATGGCTCAATGAACCCATTTTAATCGAGGTGGGTTGGCGAAGTTAATTGGAAGATTACGGTATTGCTGAAAACCCAACTCACGGTGTCTTTCTTTTTACCTTATGCACCTTGCTTTACCTTACTATAATAGTTAGTAAGAGGTATGTAACCACATACTAACTTTCGTATTTACAATAATTGTACCTATTTGTAATGATATGATACTCGTACGTGGTAAAAAGGATGCATCAACACCTGGCGTACCTACATGTAAATGGTAAATGTTATTATGTATAATAAAATAAAACCAGTTATCAAAGCCTAATGAGAACTATTTAAATTAGTTTATTGTTCAAATTGGGTCAACCTGTGTACACACGTACCTATGTGTTAATGTAATGATTCATTGCCACCACCTGTTTGGCTATATTGTGGCACGAGTTTGTGTAGTTTTTATTATGACTACAAAAGGCTCCTCGCATTTACATTAGAATAGAAGATACCGAAGCATGAGACTACTTTGGCATTATGAAAATCATACATTTTGGGTCCTATATTTTCGTAACCATCGTTATACAGGTCATTTTAAATCAATTGTTTAGTACCTTTGTCAAGCATTTGTTCATTGCATACAATCGTATAAAATATTCAGACTAAAATCCAATAGTAAGTGTATTTTACAATAACAAAATTTTAAGCAGCCATACGATAATTTGTGGAAATTTCCCAGTGTGCGTAAGAAACGATTAAAATTACAAGACCATAATACTTGGAAAAAAGCTTGGTTTCTATAAAATCCGGTTTCTGAACTACTGACGTGTCTTTGGTTTTGACATGCATATTCGAAACAGCGCAGTAATTGAAAACTTTGAAATTGGCAACAACAGATATCGATTACGCTGGTTTTATATTAAAATAAAACTAATAAATTATGTATGTATAGTCGCCATCAGATATATCTACCTATTTGGCATAATTATGCGATGTTGGGTTTTGAGAGGGACTGCCAAAATACGCAATCCACTAGAGATTTGGCCAAAACTATATTAACCGGCAATTCCCAATACCCATATAAGCTTATGACAAAGCCGAAACAGGTGTCAAAGATGAGTCACCAAGAACGCAAGACTGACCTAATTTAAATGATAATTTTAAGTTAAGGTCGCGGGTTTTGTGGCGGCCGTAACACCCTTTGTCCTCAAGTGTGTAAAAATATAATGCATCTTATGCATCGCATTCGTCTCGTAAGAAAGTGGAAGTTTTGAACTGGTGCCAACAGTATTATTAGCCAATAACATTATGAATGAAACAAAGCTCTAGTCATACAGAAGTATCTAGACAAGGGCTGATTATTCTAAGTAATCCTCAGGAAAAATTACTTAGATTTGATCAGTAAATAATCGGTTTATGAGGCTTATACGAGGTTAAGAACCATTATTGTACAGTCGACGTCAAAGATATATTTACAATTGAAAGTTGCCATGTAATGTGACAAGTACTTGTTTACGTGATATATTACAGTTTTATATTTTCACACAATGTGCCCAAAATATGTTTACACTATTTAATCCATGTAGTTTGCCCCTTTTTCTGACGTATGTTCATTTACATGACAAGTTACAGAATAATATTTACACTCAATGTGTCAAACGTGATACACGTCAAGAGCAACATTTCTGTTTTTACGTTTCATGATGCATAAAAACTTTTACGCATTCTGCTACAAAAACATATTTACACAATTCACCTGTTTATTTACTAATTTCTTTATAATTCACCTATTTCATTCTGGCCTACTTTTTATTTATGAAACCTCCTTGCTATAATTTTCTTTACCTTCTTACTTATTTTCATTAATTCATATTAAGAATATTCATATTAGCTTTTGCGTTTGACATGGCGCCGAAAAGGGTTAACTTATAATTCTTCAGTATCTATGCATTTACAAAATAACCGGCCAAGGGCGAGTCGGATTCGTCCATTAAGGGTTCTGTACAATTGGCAAAAAATCACGTTTGTTGTATGGGAGCTCCACTTAAATATTTATTTTATTCTGATTTTAGTATTTGTTATTAAACTTAACGGCACAGAAATACATTGTCTGAAAGTTTTAACTATTTGTGAGATAGATGCAGTCTGGTGACAGACAGACAGACGAACGGACAGTAGAGGTTTAGTAATTGGGTCGGTTTTAACCTTTGGGTACGAAACCCTGAAAATCAAAAATACTGAAAATGGTTTAAATGTAAACATCGGAATTACATACTCGACATAGCATTGACGTCATCTAAACGAACGAGACAAACAGACCATTTGACAGTATGGTACTCTTTTCGACGATTGTCATTATTTGAAATTAGAATGCAGCTTTCAAATGTTTGTAAAGATATTTATTTAGCAGGAGGTATAAAACTGTTTATGTATGGTTGATTGTAAATATTACATTAGATCTTTACATGCAATTTAATTTGGTACATTAAGAGTAAATATTATTCTGTAACTTGTCATGTAAACGAACATACGTCATAAAAAGGGGCAAACTACACGGATTAAATAGTGTAAACATATTTTGGGCACATTGTGTGAAAATATAAAACTGTAATATATCACGTAAACAAGTACTTGTCACATTACATGGCAACTTATTTTAATGTAAAGATTTTTTTGTAACTTTCAATTGTAAATATATCTTTGACGTCGACTGTACAATAAAATCTGTCCGTGTTTTTTCGCAAGCGACGAAAACGTTTGCGATACCTATATCTAGTCAAGAGTACGCCTTTTCTCGTGATTCTTATTTTGTAATCATATTAGATAGGCATAGGCAGTGCCAATCGGTTGTGCTAGTAATATTTTAACGAAATAGATGCAGTTCAACTTCTTGGTTTTAAGCAATGCTCTTTTGTCACAAGCCAAGTTACCCAACGTCGCAAAAACATTGCAAACTACAACGTTCAAACAAATTTCAATAAACGATTGACAAACAAAAGTAACCGATTTAGTTTTCAGATAGTAAATAGGTACTCTGCCTGTTCCGTACCGCCATGCCCCATTTTGTATTTTTTTATGTGAAGTCATAGAGAAAGTTAAGTAACTACAATGACTACTTTTATTATTTTCTTTGTAAATTTATCTCTAGATAAGTGTTATTTTTTAACCCTAAGTATTACCTATTGACGGTTAGATTTACATCATTCATAAAAAAACACTGAATGAAATCGTGATTTGTCGTTTCGTGGAATGATGACTTTAAGAGCTGTATCACACATGGTATAATAATATACTCCGCCTGGTACTCTATTCCGAGATTCGCGAATGACCTAACTGGCACTTGCCTACGTCATCATGCTGTTTACAGGTTCTCAAACTTTAAAATGTGGGAGAATTTTAACCAACAGTGAAAATTATTTTAACGGCATTAATTTTAAGTTATTCATGTAGAAACATAGTAAAATAAAACAAATCTATACTGCACTTTTCACTCCTACTCTTACAGTTCCGAATAGAGCAGCCAACCATTTTCGTAACAAAACATTAATTACGAAGCTTACGACGTGAAAAGTTTGGAAAACACTGCGACTGCTGACACTGAGCGAGAAGGAAATAACAATTAACACGCGTTCGACAAGGACGGTCGGTCAGGGACAAAATGGCGGATTGTCAAATGTGACAGCGCTATCCTGTGTTGCCAGTAGTGTAAACAGAATTACCCGAACGTCTGAAATTTCTTTTGTGAATCGGAAGATATTGCTAACGAATAATTAAAAATGGCGTGTTATTGTAAAATTTAAGATAAAATACATATAAATGAAAATTATTAAATTATAAAGAAATAAATGAACTTATTAACCATAGATATAATGTACCCATGTAACATGTTATGTTGAAATAAAGTGGCAATGTTATTGTGACGTAGGCAAGTGACACTCTGGGAAGAGAAGACCATGTTTTATTAGACCATGTGTATCACACTTGAGAGAAGCATAATATATAAGTACCTATATTTTATAATTTTAGTAGGTACACTACTTTCCAGTGTCAAGGAGTTTAAAAACCAGATCATCGGTGTGCCTAAAAATTAAACATCCAGCAAGCATGGTACGGGCATGTGATGCGGAGGGATGAAAGTCATGTGACGAGAAAGGTATTACGAATGAATGTGGAGGGAAGTACAAGGTGAGGAAAACCGAGGAAAAGGTGGATGGACTGTGTGAGAGATGATATGAAACGAATGCAAGTAAATGATGAGATGACGGGTAACAGAGAGGTATGGAAGAGAAAGACATGTTGCGCCGACCCCAAGTGAGTGGGACAAGGGCAAGATAATGATGATGAAAGTTTAAGTTAAAGTTCCATATAACTTTATGTTAATTACAATTTTAAGGAAGCCCACACAAACTGAGCCCACGTACGCAACGTAGGCATAATAGGTTGCGTTGCGTGGGTTTAGTTTGTCCCTACCTTTATTGTTCTACCCTCTACTCGTAGTTATTGTATTCTGGCGTATTCCAGCACTTTTCTTATTATTGGTACATCGTTGATCACGTAATGACGAACTGCGTGCTTGGCATTTAAGTGGGATATCGCTAGTTCGAACATTACTAAATGGTAACATGATCGCGTAAAGTTCGGTAGGTACATATAACATTTTATAAAAATATTACAGATACGCTGAAGCGTATGTAACTCGCTCGAATAAAAAGTTAAGTGTAAAGTATAACCTTTTGGGTTCGCTGAGTTCGCTCTAGCGTGTGATTTCATCTAATCCCTACTGGTCGCGAATATTTTCGCTCCACGGGCCCGAAGAGACCAATTTTCCATTACACGCTCTGTTGATACAACTCCAGTAAGTGCTTTGTTATTGGATTATTTGTTGAACACAGTTAGGTGCCATATCTATATGTTTAGTGTCAACAGTACAATCAATCTACTAGCGAGTTTTTGTTGTTAAGTGAATTATGGCTTTAGTTTCACGCCTGGTTGTGGTTCAATGTGGGCTAGTTTGTTTATTTTTGTATTTATTTTAATTACACGTTTACTTTTTAACATCTCATTTTCATTAAAATTATTGAAAAGACAAATCATAGTTGTACAGTGTACAACCTAACTCACATTCTAACTTGTTAGAATGGAAGCATAAAATACCTACCACAATTTTTTAACTAAAACTATATTTTCAGCACACTCAATGGGTGATTAGTATTGTACCTATATTAAATTTTATGTATATTTAGCCCTGGTATGTAGAACACTAAACCAGCATTTCTCAAGCTTTTTTTTCTTGTTACAAGTATTCTCGCAGAGCCCCCACAGAGGCTCTATGGTGCCCTAGCAATGATGCTCCACAGAACACACTTTGAGAACGGCTAAATTAGACTTTAGAACACAAACTGTTGCAATATATTTCTATTTGGAATATTATTCTAGGATGGCAGATACTCTTGTAGCATTGTTTCATCTGCTATTATTGATGCTGACTGTACACAATGGTAGCAAAATTTATGGATTTTATTACAAAAATTTAGAATGTGTCAGGACTAGAACCTCAATTTAGAAATCTTTTCTTGATCTATTTATTTCTAATTACATTAAACTGGATGATTAAACAAACATGTTATCAATATCTGTGACCCATTGGCCTCTTGTCTACACCATAACACTTAAATCAATTGGCAATACACACATAATGATAATAAGAACACTTAAGATTGAACTATGGCATTTTGTTTTATTGTGAGCATATACATTTATATAGCTAGTTTAGGTTTTCTTATTAAAGATTATCTTATCATGTTGCTTTATGTATGTTGTAAAAACTAGGTAAGCGGGCCAGATATTAAAATTGATCTGAGCAACTTTATTGTTAGGAGAGTAAGAATGGGTGTAGATCACTTATATATGCATTTATGCTAAGCTCTAATTTTTAAATGTAAAAATCATATAGGAACCGTAATTCCAATTATTTTCCTTGATGGCACTCATTGTCACAAAAAAGAAAAACATTGTAATAAAATTAGCACAATTAGAGACGTAAAGAAAAGAGTTTACGAATAAAAGGTGCGTGACAATTAGGGCTTGCAATTCGAATATTCGAATATTCGAATTTGTCGAATATTCGACCTGTTTTGATATTCGAATATTCGGCCGCTCAGGTTTCGAATATTCGAATATTTTTTATTACTATAAAAAAATCTATGTCATCCGCTGTAGTTACAGTTTCTGTATGTTTTCCGGGTATTTACAGTGAATGAGGAACGGTAGGTACCCAAATACGAAGAAAATAATATTTTTACTGTATTCCTCTCGATAGACTTCGTGAACACAGTGAAACCTAACTCAATTTAAAAGAAAACGAAATCAAAAAGTATGTAATTTTTACGGTGCGTAAGTTTTAAGTTAAATGGTCATTCTGTTTATTCAGTACAAGCGTACGTTAAGCGAATTTTTGAAGTCTAAACCTTGCCACTTATCGCAATACTCAAATATAATCATACCAAACCTGCCCAACTTGGTAATCTAACCATGCACCTTTAGCTGACGAATAATCCACCCAGTACTCAACTAACTTTTTCCCTTAAATATTCCAATATTATATAATTAGCCGACCATTAGGAATAATAACTTGCCAAAACAAATAAAGTCAATAAAGATTCAAAATACAATGAAATTAAAGGCCTTTTTACAGGCCTCTGAGTGATTAAAGTTAATTTAAATCGGAAAATAATTACCTACTAAAAAAATATCTTACATACCTAGCTGTTTGGATGGTTAAAGTTATATTATTTCACGCAACGACGCATTTATAATAAGTTTTATCTAGAAATATTAAATACGTCTAATTTTGGCGTTTTACTTGTTTTTATAAATGTGGGCATCTTATAGTAGGATGATAAAATCTAGTCAGTTAAGTGGATTTCTGCCAAATATCCTTAGTTTTAGAAATATGTGAAAAAAGCTTTTAAATAAAACGATAATAAACCGATTTCTCGTTCCTTTTCTTATTTTTTATAATATTCGAATAATTATTCGAATATTCGAATACGTCGTCAGAAAAAGTCGAATATTCGAATATCTGAAAGTTTCGAATATTTGCAAGCCCTAGTGACAATGATCGCTTTTTTCCGGGTTGTTAATTGAAAGAAACAAATACAGTGTTCATACAATACATACATACCTTAAGGTCTGTTCCGCGATGCGTGGTGTTCCCTTGCCAAAACCTTCTGGAAAACCCCTTCACGTAACCAGTAACACTCTGCTTATATTCAAATCCTGGATTCCAGCACAACGATCCGTAGCCGAAAACCCAAAAAGGTTCCTTTCGTGGCTTTATGACCTCCAAACTCTGTGGCTGATCCAGTAGGTTCCGGGAAATACTTTCGCATTTGCTCGTACTGGCTTCATTGCTGTTCTCCATCGTTAACTATTCTCTAATGCCGAAAGTATACTAGTGCAAAAACAACTTGCGAAATTCACGACTACGTGTGACTTCAAATTAAGTGGAGAAAGTATAATATTGTAAGCTGTGTTTGAAGGGATTTATCACAGATATAAATGTCACGTTTTTATTCTACTTGTGTCTCATCGTTGGTAATTTGAGTACGTTGTTACAATAATAATAAACTATCACTAGGAGTATAAATTTGATCTAAGCCTTTCCATAGCGACGTTCGATTGCAAACTGACATTAGGTTTTTTATGGAACACGAATAAAGAGCAGATTTTTCAGTCATGGCAACATTACGTTACGTTTCAGTTTACGCTGATGTTACAATAAATGTTTGTTTCAACGATTATTCTACTATTTCTTGAACAAAATGTTCTGATTACTAAACTAGTAGGAATTAAAAGGTAAAAATGTATAAGAAAAAAGCAAATATCGTATATTTCATTAGATTTTTCAAGGTGTTATTGATTCCACGTTCCATTATTTCTTTTTGAGTATTTTGTGTATTGCAATACTGAAATTTATTTTAGACCAATTAACTATCGCTGCCAAAATGAATCATTTTCATTGGTTTATGTCTTGTCTGATGCAATTTTCGAAATGTTTTCATTTACATGGAGTTCAATCGATAAATAGGTATATTTAATTGTATTTGGTAACAATTAACGCAGGTGCAGCAATGTACCTATATTGCTCAATTTTAGCAATGCTGGACTACTTTATTACAGAATCTGCTTTATGAAGGTTGTACCATAATTTATTTTATCAGTTATCACAATAACAATACAAAAAAAATTAACGTAAAAAAAAACACATGATGTTCATACTATGAAATGTCATTTCAGTCTACCGAATAAAAAAATAGACTTTAGTAAGAACTTGCATGCAATTCACGTTACATTGCCGACGACTAAGGCATATACTGCATTCAAAAGTTTGATCAGATATGTACCGGAATTTAATGAGAATTGCATGCAAGTTGTTGCTATTAGTCTAAACCTCGCTTTAACGTAGTTTTATATTCTAATTGTAGCTAGGTATATGCCAAAAGGCAACCAAAAGGTGAAAAGGTCCAGCCAGCCCGCCATCGCCTTACAAAAACGTATTACTTATTTCCTATATTTATTACGAGCTTGTAGCATGGTACGAGGGGTATTCAAAATATTCTCGGTATGAGAATGAAAACAAACAAGTACGAAAAGTTTGATATTTTTATTTTTCAATATACTCCCCCCCTATGTTCATACACTTAAAAGATCGATCAATTATTTTTTTTAATCCCTCGTAAAAATATTTTTTATCTTTCGTGTAAAAATGCTCCTCCACTGCCGCCTTCAATGCTTCATCGTCAGAAAATTTATTTCCACGCAGATCCTTTTTAAGATTGGGGAGCAAAAAGAAGTCGCTGGGGGCTAAGTCCGGACTATACGGTGGGTGAGTAACAGTTTTAAACCCACGTTCAACAATAGCTGCCTTGGCAATATGAGCAGTATAGACGGGGGCGTTGTCATGCAGAAGCAGAATACCTTTGGTTAACTTTCCTCGCCTCTTTTCTTTAATTACATCCTTTAATTGACGTAGAATGTTAGCGTAGTACTGTCCTGTGATATCTACACCTTTTTCTTTATAATCGATTAGTAATACTCCTTCACAATCCCAAAATATCGTGGCCATGACCTTGCCAGCTGAAGGGATGACCTTCAACTTCTTGGGATGAGCTGAACCCTTAATGTGCCACTGCATGGACTCTTGTTTACTCTCTGGGTCATAATGATGAACCCAGGTTTCATCTCCAGTAACTATTCTTTGCAGCACCTCATCAGGATTTTCACCGCACAGGTCAATAAAATCGGAACAACAAGCTACACGCATGTCTTTTTGAAGCCGAGTCAGCATTCGCGGAACCCATCTTGCACTTACTTTTGACATATTAAGATGGTCATGTATAATATCATGTACGGTACCAATAGAGAGATTGGTTACTTGTGCTATAGATTTTACCTTCACTCGACCATCTTCCAATATAAGTTTTTCCACTTTATCAATATTTTCTTGTGAAGTAGCTACTACAGGCCGGCCAGGTCTAGGGTCATCTTCAATACTCTCCCTTCCGCGTTTAAACTCGCTTGACCACTTTTGAATGGTAGATAAAGAAGGAGCAGACTCACGGTAAACACAATCCATTTCCTCTTTTATGGTTTTTTGATTTTTACCCTGTTTTGTCAAGAATTTTATCACGCATCGATGTTCTAATTTAGTTAACATTGTCAATTCGCACAGGATGTTCATGTTTGTTCAGCAATTGCAGAAAAACAAAAGACTATCTCGGTTCGAATTATACTTTTTTTTAATGTCAATGAATAAACCTTAGCGGCCAGTAACGAAAGAAATTTTAGAAGAGGTCGTAAGATATCAATACCGAGAATATTTTGAACGCCCCTCGTAGGTACCGACTACGCTACGCCACGAGCAAGCAGGACGACCGGGTTGGGTTTTTCTGCTTAGTAAAATTTATAGGTCATTTATATAGGAAGACGCGAATATAGGTACAATCATACTGAAATATTTCTTTGAATACTTACTGCAGCTTTTTTAGTTTGCTAGAAAAATCTCTCGGCGTAGTTTCAGTTTATTTTGCTGTAGTCCTGTTTTGCCGTTCCCAGGATGACATGCCTGCCTACTTTTTGCATACCTATGGACCCTATGGTACCTACTGTACCTACCGACATCACTACACCCCACCTATATTGACTCCTTCTAAGGTCAGCCACCAGTGTCGTGCTTTAACCTTTTGGACGCCGCCTTTTGGAATGACCGATATATCCGCACCGTAGGTTCAACGCCAAAGACCGATTAATCGGTCACAGACCACAGAGCAACATCGACCTACGTGCATATACATAAAGTTCAACTTCAGTTTTGACACTTCAATGATGTGGCGTCTGAGTGACAGCTTTTGTGTTTGACATCGCGTGGAAAAGGTTAAATTCGGACCAGTTGGGATTGGGACTTGATGGTTTAATTATTTGCCTACTCACGGGACGGTGGATTGAGTTGCGTAGGTACCTAAGGATGGTATTCCACCTGTCAAATTTCTTGTTCATTGCCATCAGCCCATCATCATCATAATCGGTCATTGCATTATCATTGCGTCTCACTCCCTCATTAAGCAAAATTTAAGACTCAAATACAAATTGCCCTAGAAATTGGACAGGTGGAATACCACCCTAATATACGGCGCTCACAGGATACGAGTATTTTGGCTTTCAGCTGAAGACGTGAATCTTGTCAGATTTTTTATTCAATTGAATAATATGATACCAAAACATTCTCATAAGCGGGCGCTTGGTCGTCGCTTGCAGGAAACGTGCGAGGTTAGGTATTTACATGCATTGGGTTCATAGGTAGGTACCTACTTATAAAGCCTGTAATACCTAGGTTATTTCAGAAAACCGGGCAAGTGCGAGTCGGACTCGTGCACGGAGGGTTCCGCACCATCAACAAAAAATAGAGCAAAACAAGCAAAAAAAAAAAACAAGCAAAAAAACGGTCACCCATCCAAGTACTGACCCCGCCCGACGTTGCAAAATCACGTTTGTTGTATGGGAGCCCCACTTAAATCTTTATTTTATTCTGTTTTTAGTATTTGTTGTTATAGCGGCAACAGAAATACATCATCTGTGAAAATTTCAACTGTCTAGCTATCACGGTTTGTGAGATACAGCCTGGTGACAGACGGACGGACGGACGGACGGACGGACGGACAGCGGAGTCTTAGTAATAGGGTCCCGTTTTTACCCCTTTGGGTACGGAACCCTAAAAAGTGCACTTTCACTCAATCAAAATAAAACTTTGTCAATTCACAGAATGGTCCATATATTTCATATAGAATAAAATCACAATGCAATAAGGTATAATTATTTTACACATTAATATAACAGACATTTTGGAGTATTAACGGTGAATATTTCAATAACTTATTTGCTATTTATGTAATACCAGCGGCATGTGCAAGTGTAAATGCAACTCGCCTACGGCATTTTATATTGATGGTGAATCTGAATGTATTGATTAGGTACTAAACGTGAACACAAATACAAAAAAAAGTGCTCCGACTTTTAAAATTGGTATTTTTAGTGAGTTGGAATGAATTATTTTAACCATAGCAAATAAATATATTTACTTGCACAAAATAAACAGTAGGTACACTCAGCATAATGATAATCTTAGCTAAAGTAGCCAAACGTATACAACACACCTTTGTGACCATGGGAATAAGGATGGTTTGCAATCCTATTTGGCATCTTTGGCTATCACTGTGTATACTGTCTATTTGATGCTGACTGTACAAATGTACATAGGTGATATCTATAATGAAATTTTGAACTTGGTACGTTATATTCATCATAAGTTATAATTTACATTGTATATGAATAATTTTAATAGGTTTATTTAATTTATTATCTGAAAACTACTGGTCATTTTGCAATATTGTCAAATACTTTTTATGTGACAATATTTTGCAATCTCTGGCAACATGCCTCGCAAACTTACTGTGTTTTTGGCAGGTAACTAAGTTATAGTAATGTGAAGGGCAGTCTCACAGTCCTACTAACACAACTTCAAAGTTTCCGTATACTGAAATACAATGTAGTAAGAATGTGACTAGACCCTTTAAAATTGAGATTGCAGCGTTACCTAGGTACTTAAAGATCCATTATTCTATGTAAATATATATTTACAAATATTTAATCTAAATATATTTATATTATTTATTCTATAAGTATCTTCATAATGTGATTTTTTGGTTTGAATTTGTTTTCCGAAGGAAAGTAAAGAAAAATATCGTGTGTTTCATAATAATAGTTCATAAGGATTTGTATTTATTAGGTACGTCATTTGATATTAACACAAGTAAAAAACTAAGCAAAATGTGCAATACTGGCCACTTTACGGTAATCCTAGGTTTAGAAAATATTTGCAATACGGAAATAGCTGTTTTTTGCAATATGAAATTCAAATGAAATCATTTATATTTTAAAACACATTTTATGAAACACAGAATACAACGTTTTACCTACTATTATACTATCTCTAAACATTTGATAGTTTAATGTGAGATGTAGGTACATATTATATATCCTTTTTTTCGCCTAAGGATTCGGTTTAATAAAACTTGTGCTGAAAAATATGTTTTTCTAAAATACTCTCATAAAGATAATTGTGATGAAATGTACCTAAATACACCAACGAATTATATACAATTATATATACAATTATATTCAGACTTTTTACATATAAAAATGTCAACCGACATTAGTTCTTTATTAAATATTCACATTGACGGTTATTAATTGTATAGTTTACCCATAAATATAATAAAGGATTCAATATTTGTTTATATATTATATTAGTAATATTAATGAATATATCATAAATACAATTTAATACTATTCCTGAACACAGGACAGGTACAGTTATTATGTGTTTAAAATTCATATATTTATTGTTATTTATTTTATTTATATATAGGTATGACTAGTGATATGTAACAACAACATTAACACGAAGGTATGGTAAAGTGATCCGCAAGTATATTAGAGATTGTTAATTTCAATACTTTAAAATATTTAATCTTAATATTGTATGCACCATGGGGAAACTAACATCACGATGGTAATTTAAAATATAACTAACTAATTACAGATAAACTAATTTTATTAAATATAGTTCAGGCTTTTTGGTAGGTCCCTTTACTAGGGAATTTAACTAGGGCAAAAACAATCTTGAATATGGAGGTAGGTATTGAACATTCATCTTAAAACTACGTTTATTATGCATTACATCCAGACACGTTTAAACGACTATAATTTTGGTCACTCGCACAAATTTACAAAAACCACACAATATCAATGATAATAGCATACAAAACAATGATAGGAGCTACGTGCTTGAGTCGTTTTCGTATTTCTTAAGCAAAACTTCAGACTTTTGCTCAGATGGCAGAGCGCTGGAGTATCTATCCAGAGGCCGTGAGTTCAAGTCTCACCCAAGACAGTAATTTTTCCACTTTGAAATTTATAAATAGCTTAAAAACTTCAGATTTATGAAACAGTCTCAGAATGAGAAGACGCCCAAGTCGCCCAAGTTTCATCTCGGTATACGTACTTCTACTTCGTTTTTTTTAGCATTATAAATAAGGCAAACAATCTTGATGTGTCTTTTAATTGAAAAACACATTTTAAAAATAAGTTACGGGAAATATGTAACAATTATGAATCTAATACGATTTTTTATAGTCTTCTGCTTTCATAAGTAATAGTTATTGATTTTTAAAAAGTGTTATTCAATTAAAAGACGTCAAAATCGCTTACCTTCTTTCAAGTTTTTTCTAATGCTAAAAAAAAAAACGAACTATAGTTATACATTTTAGACTTATGATTATAGAATATCTCCGGATCTTTCGGTTTAAACTTTTGAATAATTTGTACACCATAATAGTAGTAACATACTTGTACGTTTTAGTTAAATGACTTCCAATAATAATGTCAAATAATGTGTGTATATTAAAGACTGTATCCAACGGCTTAAGTAAGTTAAAGATCTTTAGGTACCTATAGTCTGTCCGCTTTTCTAAGATCAAGTTTAGTGCGCCATAGTCAATCTATGGCGCACTAGACTTAGAACGGAATCGGACATACTATACGAGTATATACCTAATATTTTAACAACAGACACTGTTGACGTATATGTTTTTTTAGCCAACTTTGATAATATAAAATGCATTATATGTATTTTCTTATGTTGGGCAAAAATAATACTATTCATTGTATAGTTGTCATGGATCTTATTAATTAATTTATAGGTTCGTAGAACACCTGGGTTTCTCAAAGTAACATCGCATTTATACTCTCACGTATTTCCTTACAACAATTACAAGAAAAGTCCCTTCAGTACAATGAGTAATAACAATTTTTCATCCTCAATATTCTTATTAAGTAATTCCCTTGTGCTTAAGAACTATGATGTACCTATTAACGACATTGAGACATCTCATGATGCACGAGTATGCATTTTGTTTCTAGGAATTCCCCGAAGCTTAAAATTATGCCTTTAAAATAAGGCTATGTACACACTGACGTCCCTTCACGTCAAACTTAAGCTGGCGCTACACTGCCGGCTTAAGCGGAATGCTTGGATCATACATTCGACTCTGGTCCTTCGGTGTTGTGCTTGAAAGAGGCCCGAATTCGTGCCAAATATAGCGCACATATGTGACCGTAGCATTTGTTGTACCATTCCGGAGTCCGCCCCCTGCAAACAAAAAAAAACTTAAAATACATGCATGTCTATACAGGGTACTGAATAGGTGAAGAGCATTTACTGACAGAGCAGCACCCAGAAAGCTTAAACACATCTACCAGTCAAGTTATTGAAGTTATCCACTCATATGACACAAGTTTTTGGATTATATATGTAGCTGAGCGGTCGCCGGATCCAAAAGCCGTCGTATCGAGTGTAAACTTTCAACGACCTCCGTAAAATCGGCCCCAATTTCACATCGGTGACAGGTGCGACAATTGTAAAACATCACTGTTGCTGACGTCACAGGCATCCATGGGCTACGGTTACCGCTTACCATCGGGCGGGCCGTATTCCTGTTTGTCACCATCATTGTATTATTAAAAAAAACTTTATTATATCGGAAATAAACAGGTATTTCTCTTGCGATGTTTATGACAATTGTCACAAGATTTCAAAGAATTTCGTGTAATTCTTGACAGGAAATGAGTTCTGTGTCGGAATTTCGGGACAAGTGTCGTGTTTCTTGTGACTATTGTCATTAGCTTCGCAAAATAAGTACTTATTTATAGGCGATATAATGGAGTTTTATTAAAAATAAAATGTTGGTGGCAAACAAGCACACCGCCCGTCCGATGGTAAGCGGTTACCATAGCCTATGGAGGCCTGTGACGTCAGTAACGGTGATGTCGACAATTGTCGCACCTGTCACCATGGTGAAATAGGATTGTATTCTTACATAGTGTCAACCCTGGCCAGATGCACCAGTCGGCTGCGGCCCTTGCCGGCCGGCTGTGCGAGGTAGCGCGAGGCGAGCACCACGCCGCGGGACCCGTCGGTGGGCTGGTTGCCGTGCGCGACCGAAGTCTCGGCCACCGCGCACCAACCTCCGCCACCGCCGCCTTGCTGCCAGGATCTATAAATAAAAGAATCAAACGTCTGTATAATGCAGTTCCAAATCGACAAACTATAACACTGGGAAACCTTTTTTTTTGGAAAAAACAATCGAATAAAAACGTTCCATATAATAATACTCGTAATACTCGCTTAGAAAATTTCACTGGAATCGGTTGAAAAATGTGACGTGTAGGGGAGAACAGCAGGACATACGAATGCATTTTTTCCTTGGCTTGAGAAAAAAACCTTGGCTTCGCTCGGACAAAAATCGTAACGAACATAATAAAGATAACCATGGCTGCTGGTGCAACGTAAGTTATGAAAACAATGCCCAACATGTTTGTGCAATTTGTTTCAGTTTGATAATATTTTATACAAGTTCCTATTAGTTTTGTACGTTGTTTTTCCGATAACGTCATTATAATACCTAATATAGTATTATAATACCAACGCATTTTCCTGTTTTGAGCTTTAACGTCATAAGTGTCATAACCCTTGACGTTATGTTTCGTCATGTTTAATCCAAATGGTTCGTGATGAGTTGTGAATGCAAAGTTTTTTTTCATGGTGGAGAGTAGAGATGGCCGAAGCAGTGATGCCGGGCCAAACATATAAAATTGCTCAACAATTACTTTATTATGAAAAATATATATTATGAAAAATGTAAGTATACCTACCTCAAAACACAGTAATCTCTTTGTGGTAGGTTGATGCTCGAGGCGGTTATGAATTGGAACACCTCTGCGTTCGTGCCGAGCTTCTCAGCGACCCGCCACTTCACTAACGAGTCGTCCCAGATGTGACGCTCGCGAAGAATTCTGTAATACATTACAATTATAATGGCCTAAAATAAGCAGGTGATCACGTAATCTGAACTGTATTAGTAAGGTTTATGCGCTGTTATTGGTCCGAATCTGGCTTCGTTCTTAATCTTAAACTCAAGAACCAAATTCGTATGTATGATTCTCTTCCACTTCGTTAAAGCTGGCGCTTTATCTTATTACTTTTTAGTATACTCACACCCTTATAATTTAAAACAAGCCCGTTATGTACCATCAGCCGCAAAAGTGCACGGCGACTTTATCAATGAATTCATTCATAATTTCTCCATGCAATTTCGCAGCTCACTAAATATTCTACAAATTTCGGAATGGATAGGTATAATCTTACTTTTTAGACAATTAGAACTAGGAAAAGGAGTGAACCAATTGTACTTTTTGAGATGATTTTCAAACGAAGCTAGAGGCAGCAGTTAATATGAAGACACTAACCTCTGCATAACCTCCTGCGGCGGAGCCTCCACGTCCGTGGTAGCCCTCCATAGCCGCAGAGGGTGCCCATCGCCGACCTTCTTGCAGCACAACTCCACGTGAGGCGCTGCCCCGGACACTGACATCCATCCTCTCGTTCTGGAAGTTTCATTGTTTATTGGTACCGTTCACAATTCGTAAACCTTATTTAAAGTCAGTTAGAAGTATTGTTGTTAGTACAGTCAAGTGTAAAAATATGGGTACACACGTCATACTCAAAAATATTACCCATAGCTCTTAGGCCGCCTTTACACCTGTAAGTTTTACTTACGTAAGTAGGGACAAAGCCATTTGTTAGAATGAGATAACTATATTCATCTCTCATTCTGTGGTATAGCTGTGTCCCTACTTACGTGAGTAAAACTTACAAGTGTAAATCCGGCCTTATGTCAGCGAATTAAGAACTATGGGACATTTTTACACTTGACTGTGTTTCTTTTTAAAACACCGTGTTAGGTGTTGTACCTATTTATGTAGTTTAATTTCAAAATTCCTTTATTGGATTTTAAGTAGATATGCAGCAAAAGTTATGTCAAAGTTTTACGAGTACATTTGAAGAAGACTGCGCGGCACCATATATTTTGCTGATATTTTGTAGTAACTGAGTTGTCATACCTTAACTTCTGACAACTACCTAAAGTTACCGCACAGTTACAGAGCCGTACAGCGTCATTTAGGTACATTGGCTGCCGAATTCGAATTAGGTAATTTTTTTTTCTTTACGCATCCATCTAATACAATATAATCAGATACTATAGTTAGGTAATATTCAAGATGAACAATCCTCCATTTTAACTTTTTGAAAATGTATAGAAAAACGCTGCTTGTTGATGCATATCATTAAATTAGTAATGCCCTAAGAAGTATAAGACACTAACTAGTTCACAGAAGAAACAAACAAAAACACCTAAGTGGCCACTACAAATGAAAATGATGTGCCGAAATTATTAGTAACTTTTTTACTACTTATGTCTACCTTGAACTGAACTCTGAGCAATGAGCACTGATATTTTACCAAATCGGTATCGACTTAAGGGTGAAATAAAAAATATTATCTTACGTAACTTTATTTTATGTGCTCGATATTTGGTTTATTAAGCTGAATGGGTACCAGATACCTACGGACTAAATAATAAGCACACTTTCATGACTGTAGCCATTAACGAAAGGTAAAACAAGTTTACATTCGGATAGGTATAAAGCTAATAGAGCTTTTATTCCGAAATGTTTTGAATAATAGTATTTAATGCTATTACTTCAGTACAAAGCAGACATTCCTTTCAATAAAAGGCTACCTACATCAATGGAAATGAAGATGGCAGAAGTTCTATAACACCGAGATCTCACCTCTTTCCTGAACGGCCACAGATTCTAAAAAAGCACGAGAAAAGTTAAAACTATGAGAAATACCAGTATCTGACAAAAACATTCTAAGAGAACAGGTCTACGTTAGTAAAACACGGAAATATCGACGCCAAGTGAAAGAAAGTAGGTAGGTACTGATTTGATGTTGACTTACTTTTCTTTGGCTTCTTTTAGTAAAGCTTTAATGCAGGCTTGTTGAAAACCTTTCCAGTCTTGGTTGAAATCTGCTCCTAATTCTTCTAGCGCAACCTGCAATGAAAAGAAACTCATTATTACATCTCCATATAAATTCCAATTAAAGATTAATTTATTCTAAGCGAGCGGGAAGCGTGAGCAAAGTGTCTCCGTTTCATCTTGGGCATTTTGGGCAAACATGCTTTTGTATGTTGCTCCATTCTCAACTGATTGGGGTTGCGAGGTCTACTACACAGCGCCTTGTTTTTAGTTAGATTGGTACCAACATATTTGGTTTGTGGGCCATCTATCAATCTAGAGCAGCGGTCGGCAACCTTTTAGCAGCCATGGGCCATATAGTAGTTAACGAAGTTGACGCGGGCCGCACTCTGTTAATATTTATGACTTTATCAGACATTTTCGTTTGTCAATATTACATACAAAATAGCCAGGGAGGCTCACGGGCCGCAAATGACAGGTTCACGGGCCGCATGCGGCCCGCAGGCCGCGGGTTGCCGACCGCTGATCTAGAGGATTCCTCAAAGTTCAGATACGTCAAAATCAGGGGCGCTGTTATTTGGCTGCCCAATCCAAACCTTTCAGCTGTTTTAGATAGACCTCCATAGACATTCCACGTCATTACTTACTGAATAATGACGCTCGTGGCGTTTAGATAGCATCTATTCAAGTCATAAAACCCTTTACTCAATCTACAGTTCTACACTAAGAAAGAAGTCATATTACTCACAGGCACACTCTCCTCGAAATAGTTGAACTTGCACCGCGCCAGCATGTCCGCTGGCGCCAAAAACAGCTGCTGGTGCTTCTGAATGAGGAGTAGGAGACATGCATGAGCTGCGCGACTTTCGCTGATTTGCCGCTGATCGGCCACGCTTTCTATCACCATTCTGGAATAAAATTATGGTTTTCAGATTCATGATTCATTTACCCACATGGCGGTCTTTTGAATCTCTTCCAGACCCCATTTTATGAAATAGCGAGTTGCAAGTTTACAAATGTAAAACAGATACTGACGTGCGAAGCGAACCATTAGCAAAGTCAGTCTTCGGCAGTTTTGCCGCTTTACATTTTTAAAAACTGTAAGACGTAGCGTTTTATAAAACACCGTCCTGCTCTCCTTGTGTAAGAAAGAGGGTTTAATTTGCAAGATATCGTTTATGGTTAGATAAGTATGATTTTAATATAGTTTTTATCTTACCGATTTGAATTTCCTTCCTTCGTACTACCAGTCTGAGGCGGCGCGTGATGTAGCCTTAGCAGCGTGGGGGCCAAACACACAGCCAAGTTAGACGCTGTCATCTGGTTCACTGCCGAATGCTCTGCAACCTGTAAGTTAACCACAATAACAATTTAACAACACTACATTGAAAATAAAATTATCAGTTTTGTTTTAATATTAACATACATATGACATATGACGGCACCACCCACTTTTTAACCGACTTCCAAATCTCAAAGAAGGAGGTTATCAATTTGGTTGTATGTTTTTTTTTTGTATAAAACTATTTATGAAGTGTTAAAAAATTATACGAAAAGTAAGTGAAAATAACCTCCTCCTGTTTTGAAGTCGGTTAAAAACAATCTGTCAATCTGTGCTTAGCTTATACCTACGTACACCACCACCTTGAGTAAAATTAATATGCCGAAAATACTATTTTTTAACTATATATAGGAACGTTAACCTCCAGAAAATAACACAAATATATCTAGGTGAACATGATACGGGTATGTTAATGACTCATTACTTATTCAAATGGTGATTCTAGCCACTCTAGGGATCCTCTATGTGTGTATATGGAATATCTCGCAACGCCATCGATCACAGTTTGCTCTTACCGCCTCATGGGAAATATGCGAGAGATAGCTGGTTTATTTACCTCGGCAAGGAATATGAGTAGTGACTGCAATGCCTCCAAGTGTTCTTCAGGCAGCAAGAGTAATGCGCACTGCACTGCGTCAGGCCTGAGAGGTTCTGGTACGTCTGGAAATAATACGTAAAATTGACCTCCTAAGATTATTAACAAACGAAACATCCAAAATTTGCCACTGAAATTTGAACCTAAATTGTAGAAAATAGAGTTGATTTTACGTTTTTTGAAAATTGAACGAAACAAAGCAAAAGAGACTCTGTTCCAATTGAACATGGTTTAAATTACATCGAACTGAATAGGTAATATAAGTAGGACCTTGGGCCTTAGGACGTTAAAACTATGATGAACAATTTCATGTAGGTATGTAATGTTTCAGTAGTAAAGTTTTACTCACGTTGAAATATCGCAATGAACGTCTCACTAAGCTTGTTCGTCAGCAGCGCGTCAGGCAACTCTCTGAAGTACTGTTTCACCATATCGGCCACGTCGTGTGCTTGCGCGCCGTCGAAGTTCAGGCTTGACTGGTGAGGGTCCACTGTGTTCATGTTTTCAATAGCGAAGGCGGCGTTCACGGCGCCTGCGCTTTCGACTAATGTGCGTAGCTTCGCTATTCTTGACTTGACACCGGCTTTCCGGAAGATACCCATCTGGAAATGGAATTATTTTGCGTTAAATACCTACTCGTACTTTAAAGAAAAAAAAGTACATTTTGTTATATTGATTCTAAGCAATCTCTCGAGCATATCGTCGCTATACTTACTCAACCTCATATGTGCAACAATCATTTGATGGAAATGTCGCTTTTCTTTCATTCGGAATACGGGTGTTTTTGTCATCAAATGAGTGTTGCAGATACGAGGTTGAGTAAGTATAGCGGCGATATGACGTCGCCGTAAATTGTCAAACCATTTGTAGGGCATGACATGACAAAGATATGGATATCCATACAAAAACTTTACCCTCCCAATCTTGCCATATTTGTCATTCCGTTGAATAAGGAAACCATTTTAGAACCGGAAATTGGGTTATTGTTGTTCATTTGCTGCCCACGAGGGCCTAAATAAATTGGCTTATTAAGAATTGACAAGATGAGTTAGACAAAACATAATCGAAACTTCCAAACAATGCCCAGTAAAGGGTGACGAAATGTCCGTTAAAATTATTTGTGTATACTTCAAGCAAAGGACTTTTTGAAGTCCTTTTGATCACCTATAACAGTCAATTAGTAAAGTAATTGGTAGGTTGGTAACGGTCATGTAATTGGTTTGCTTGTTATTCAGCATCGATTTCGTACCGTTTGACAATTGTAATGTGGAAAGAGAAAATGTAAATTTTCAATTATTTTAAAATGTAACCAATTTAAGTTTTAAAAGTAGGTGTGCAAATAAAATGCACCATCGGTACTATGAAGCTGTGCTGCTCATCTACGAGTATACCTATATTAGATACTACTTACCTACCTAATACATGCTGCTTACACCAGGAGTTAAGTAATGTAGAAATAACATTAGAATATTCAAACCACTTTAACTCTCTCTTCTTCCTCTCGTTGTCCCGGCATTTTGCCACGGCTCATGGGAGCCTGGGGTCCGCTTGGCAACTAATCCCAGTAATTGGCGTGGGCACTAGTTTTTACGAAAGCGAAAGGCCCGTATTAATTGGGATTAGTCCGGTTTCCTCGCGATGTTTTCCTTCACCGAAAAGCGACTGGTAAATATCAAATGATATTTCGTACATAAGTTCCGAAAAACTCATTGGTACGAGCCGGGGTTTGAACCCGCGACCTCCGGATTGCAAGTCGCACGTTCTTACCGCTAGGCCACCAGCGCTTTTTCAAACCACTTTAACTAACAAAAGTTTAATAAATAAACCCAACATAAAAGACAAACGCAACAATAGCGTGACGTACCTGGTCGAGGGCGTTGTTTTTCAGCCAATTGAGTGCGCACTGTATGGGCTTCGGCAAAGAATGGCCTGTCCTCTGCAGCGACACGGTGAGGGGCACGCCGAAAACGGTTTTATCTGAAAAACAATTTGCCGGAACAGGTTAGCTACTACTCCTACACAGAATGGATACCTTTTACATTCTAAAAAACAGCCAAAATGTGCCGTTTTCAACCAAAAGGGTAATACTTATTGTTGGTTGTAAATGAGGTGCTATTTCCACAAAGCTTCTATTTCAAATCAACCTTATCGACTACCGACAATGTGGTTTCCTTTAGTTGAAACATAACATATAATATAATTTAAAGACTTAAAAAGTTGGCATACCAAAAAGAGACTAAAGTTCAACTAAACAACATAAATTTAATTGCGGTTTGTGTTCACTTTCTTCTATGTTGTAGCAAATACTACCTACGTATATGCCGTCCATGAAGTATTTCAAAGAAAAAACTTAAACTGTCTAAAGTGTTAAGGTACCTTTATAATCAGGAGTCTTGATCTTTCTAATAATCTTTGGTAGTTCCCAGTTCCAACCGGACTTGTGTGAAGGGCAGTACCGCTCCATACACGCGGTGAGTCGAAGCAGGGCCAGTTTTCGCAAGATGTGCAGCTGCCCGCAGGATAGAGATGACATAGGTCGAGACACTGAAAAGGAAAAAGACAGGAAACATGTACATATTAGCAGTGGTAACCATTTTGTTAACACGCTTTTATTAGGTCGACCTGTATGTAACTAACATGTAATGGAATCTTGCAAGTTAAATTTGATCCACTTCCCGGTTTCCGATTGAGCTGAAATTTTGCATACACATGTAAGTCGGGTGACAATGCAATATTATCGTACCATCGAGCTGATCTGATGATGGAGACAGGAGGTGGCCATAGGAACTCGACCTGTATGTAACTAAATTGTAATGGAATCTTGCAAGTTAAATTTGATCCACTTCCCGGTTTCCGATTGAGCTGAAATTTTGCATGCACATGTAAGTCGGGTGACAATGCAATATTATGGTACTATCGAGCTGATCTGATGACGGAGACAGGAGGTGGCCATAGGAACTCTGTGATGAAACAACGCAATTGGACGTAGTTACAGGTAAAAGATCCAATCCACAAAAAGTTGAACAAAAGTTATGGCAGTTTAAAGTTTGAATCGGTATTCCTCTATACTGGTAGATATTTTTTATACTATGTGTTTGGATGAAAAACGAGCCAATTCGGCTTTTATATATTTATAGATACATTGTTCAGTTTCATGCAACATTTGTCGAGATATTTGACCAAATGTGGGTTGGATCCTTTTCATAAAAAAACACTTTTCATGGACTCTCGTTTTTTTTTAAATTATGCAATAAGGATCCATTCAATAAAATTGGATAAAAATCATAAATATATTATTATTAAAAACAATTGAATTAATTATTATGTATTATTTTACCATAAAAAATGAAATTAGTTTTGCTAAACAGTATTAAACCTAATAATGATCACAAAATTTCTTAAAAATTACCTATTACCGTTTTAAATTTAGAGTTTATAATTAAAATAATTCCGACTCACGCTTGACTGCACATTTCTAAAAGGTTTTCCTGTCATCTATAGGTAAAGAACTATTTTCTGTATTTTTTTCGAAATTTTAGACCCCGTAGTTTCGGAGATAAGGGGGGGGAATGGTCATTTATTGCCTATATTCTTGAATAACTGCTAAACTATTAATTCTAAAATTATAAAAAAAATGTATTTGAGATCCTAACAATGAGCTCTTTCATTTGATATATAACACGATATAGTTTGCCAAAACTTTATTTTTTAATTTTCTCATTTACCCCCCAAAAATGGCCTCCATATTTAAAATTCATTTATTTACGTTACACATCCATCTTTGGGTCACAAACTTACATATGTGTGCCAAATTTCAACTTAATTGGTCCAGTAGTTTCTGAGAAAATAGGCTGTGACAGACGGACGGACAGACAGACGAGTGATCCTATTAGGGTTCCGTTTTTTCCTTTTGGGGTTGTAATTACTGCCTCACGATTAAATTTGCCAATGCGCAGCAACACTATGACACGAACAGTGTTGCAAGTTACCAAAAAGAGAACAAATTACCAAAGTTTGTGACTTTTATAGCCTTTTCCGTCAGTAGAAAAAAGCGGCAAATTTAAAAAACGTAGGCACGGAGCGTTATCGTTCCATAGAAAATTTGAATTTCGCACCTTTTTTACTGAGAAAGTTGTTTGACATACTATGTATAACTTGCTAAAAACGTAGGAGACGAATTCAAAATATATTTAATTATTTTTGCGTGTTTTATTATTTATAAAAGATGAAAAACGATTGATATGTTTAAAATCCTATTTTATTATTTTAGTGATAATTTAACAGTTATAGCTGGTCAAACAAATCTTGTCAGTAGAAAAAGGCGCGAAATTCAAATTTTCTATAGGACAAAATAATCCTTCGCGCCTACAGTTTTTAAATTTGCCGCGTTTTTCTACTGACACGATTTGCTTGACCAACTATAATACCGCGTTGGGTCGTTTTTATGTTTACCGTTAAATAAAAATTGTAAGTAGTGTCAATAAAAAAAAATGGTTTGGGTTGTTGCACATTTTTACAATTATTGCATATTGGTCCAAGCCAATACTTACAGTAAAAAATTAGCAGTGAGGACTTGATCATAATAGTTAAAAATAATGCCATTAGAATTTAGAAAGGAATCTTAAAAATATAGCTGGTCAAAGTGGTCAAGCAAATCTTGTCAGTAGAAAAAGGCGGCAAATTAAAAAATATATAAAGTCAGACCGTGAAAAGTCTGCAGCGATTTAGATAGTCCACGCAGTGCAAGTGTCATTTTAAACGACAAACTTCTATGAAATTATGACGTATAAATAACACTAACACTGCGTGCGCTATCAAATCCGCTGCAGACTTTTCTTGGTGCAACTATAGACGCGAAGGGTCATCGTGCCATAGAAAATTTTAAATTCGCGTCTTTTTCTACTGACAAGATTTGCCTGATCAAGTATACCTATATACATGGATTGGCTTAAAGGGGTCGTATCCAGGCCATAATTTAAACAAAAAATACTTGCATGGATCGTTTGTGCTGATCATTATCACACCAAAATAGAATTGACAACAGCTCTTAACTTAGTGATCCAAGTGAGATGAATTCTTTTTGCTGTTTATCTGAAGGATTTTAGTGTAGTAAATTTTATTTCTCAAAAGGATCCAAATGAATTGGATCATTTTCGTTAATAATATTAAGGATAAAAAGTGTGAATTACATTTTCTTAAAAATGATCCAAGCAGGTTGGATTTCTTTCGATAAAATAAATGTGGAGCAGTTCCGTAATTGATCGAATATAACTAAAAGGTTCCAAGAGAAATGGATACTTATTAGCGAATATATATTTTAACCCGTCCTACATGTGGGATGGTATCCCATGTTGATTAAAATATGAAAACGCAGTCTAAACTGGGCCTGTTTTTGCTGAATGAAAATAGACACCATAGAGCCCTCTCTGGTATACTTAACTCATGTTTTGGTAATTTTGTTCTTTTACCTGTAACTACGTCCAATTAATTGTGTTAGGGGTTTTTAGAATTGTCTCGATGAGTATTAGTTGTCTGTCGTAAGTAAGTACAGTCAGCGATAAAAGCGTGTACCAAAAATTAAATTTTTGCCAAAAACTTATTTTAAATAATAATTCTAATATATTATGTATATCTCAGATCCCGTAAACGGCGAAGTTCTTTGCATTAGTTAACCGAGACGATATCCACTGTAGATTTAAAAAATAATATTTTGCAAAACTTTTGCTTGGCTGCCATTCAGCTCCACTGACAAACAACTGGTAGGCGCCCGGATCAAGTGCCTAATTAAGCTTCGTAACTCTACATGGCAAACTTATTTCTGAAGTAAGTCTCTCTCCGTCAAAACGTAATAAAACAGCTTAATTAAATGGCAATTTTAAGTAAAAGCATTGACTTATATCTCAGGACTGGCCTTACGTGCACTAAAAATGGTACTAGTTCAGCGGTGTCACTCACGAATTCGAGCCAATCGTGTAGTCTAACGCAACTAGTTGCGACCAATAGCGCGGCCGCGCGCGCGTGGTGCGAACTCATCAACCAATCGCGTTGCAGCGTTTTCACACCGCTGTACTGGCTCCATTCATGCTCCATTCTTATTGCCCGTAAGGCTAGTCCTGAGATATATATATGTCAATGAGTAAAAGGTAATAATTACAACGTCACAAAATTACCCATAGAAGATTACTTACAATACGCTTCTGGATCCTTTTGATTGGTTACTGGCTGCAAAGTATTGTGGGCTTTGGGACCACCGTTTAGCGTAGTCGTCCGGAATGAATACCACCTCTGAATGTTATTTCTAGAAAACATACGTTTATCATAAGAACCCATTATTTCTAATGGTAGTTAAAATCTACATTGAGATCATTTAAAATTAGGTAGTAGGTAGTTAGGTACCTACACTCGTAAACTTCTATATAGAGACAACCCATAAAAAAATGTTATTATTTGAAATAAGAAACAATATAACCTACTTTTTAGATTTGATGTCAACACTGTCATCATCGTCGTCCTGGTCGCCGTCATGGGACCGTGACCCCGCAGAATTGGGACTGTCCTCGAGTTCAGAACTCCTCGATGCTGACTTGTCCCTCTTCAAGCTTCTGTCCCTAAATCTGAAATAAATATGGCGACGTAACGATAACAATAACAATATTTTTATTGATAATAAAAGTTTAGCAGGCACGTTACAGTGAACCCCGCACTAGGCATGCCCTGTATCGCGGGGGTCATGATCATCACGAGTTGCCAGTAATAAAATTTATAATTATATTAAGAAAGCGGAGTGTGTACTTGTACTTTAAATATAACTGAAGTTGTTTTACTTATCAGTTCCATTGAATAAACAATTGAGCTCAAAGTATACAAACAAAGCAAGTTTGGGTACTTTGGGCTTTATCTAAGTTTAAAACATAATCCCTTTCTATTTTTAGACCTTTCAGTTGCGCGTTTCGAAATTCTCAATTAATATTATCAGTTATCTGACAACGTACTTGTAGTTAATTTGAAGTAAGATCAAAGTGATGTCTTATAGTTGTCACAAAGAGCAGTTTAATAGTGTTTATAATACAGTCGATTTTAATTAACTTTGAATAACTAAATGTTTATAAAGACTCTAGTAAATCCAAATGATTTATAGGCATACAATATGAGCAATAGTTATAAAAATATATTTTACTTTATCGTGAGTTTTTAAACCGCCGAGCGTCTTTTGACCACGATGGTGATATAACATCAGTAAATAAAAAGAAATGACCAAAACAATACTCATATAAATGTAAAAGGTCATTACCCATACTGGTCAGCCAAGCTGAAGCGTGTATCCTTCTAAAAGGCAGTAGGCGCTGTAGAGAATCGCAACTTTTACTACTCGTTGTTGCATATTACTTACATAAATGCATTAAAATTACAAAGTTCTAAATTGGTTTAAGCGCCATAGGAAAACTAAGCACATGGTACGTTTTGTACGAGGAGGTAATTCGTCACGACATAATTAACATGCGAATATCTTAAACGCGTTAACGAGAACGTTTTTAGGATAATGGGGTTTAACTAAAGGAGCAAATTATTTCGTCTTGGCTTTACTAGATATTTAAAAATGGTTCACGGTGATTAAGTTAGTCTAGTCTATTTACGTAAGCTGAAATAACTCCTGAACATGGCAAAAACATGTCACCTAACCACTAATAGATTATTAAAACAAGTTTTCAGTAAACAGAGCGACTGGAAAAAAGTATTTTATTAATAAATGTAATTATACTCTAGACTTACGAGTAGATTACTATTTTAATACATGTAATATCCGTTCTGATAGGTCATATCATTATATGTACTCGTAATTATCTTAAACGTGGTAATAAAATACCCGTAATCATACAAAAAATACTTATGTTAACCATTAGGTACTGGTTTTGTCTATGCCGATCGTAAAGTTAATGCTAAAATATCAGAAACGAGATGTAAGATCCAATAACACTTATTTTCGTTAGGGTTCCTTCGAATTTTATAGCAATACAAAATACCTACGTTAGCTAACAACCAACAGTAAACAGCTTATATCAATCCTCAACAATAAACTCTGATTTTATGATTTCTGCATACGTAACCTTTGTATGTGTCGTTTTGGCATTAGGTACCTATTTATTGCTACATCACTATGCCATTTATGCAATAAAAAATGTCTTACTTCTGTCCTTCTTTCCCCAGGTTTAGTGAGCTGGTGCGAATAGCCTGCCGTCTATGCGTTGTGTGTCCAGGGGATTTCTGTACCTCCTTCAGCACCGCCGGGTCTGGCTTTAGATCTATTGGTGACGGAGGTTCCACGTACACCTGAAGTCAATCATTTTAATATACCGTCAGGTGACAAGCAAAACTCGCTAATTACTAAAAAATAATTTAACAAAAATCAACCTTCTTTTCGTACTAATACGGTTCACTATGGCTATGAACTTGTGATGGTACTTAGTGAGTTTTGCTTGTCACCTGACGATACGTAAGTAATGTTGCATAAAATTTCATAAGGTCATGATTTAGTAGCAGTTAGTACAATGTGTAAGACTACTCACCTCAGTATTGTGATGAGTATTATGATCTCTATAATAATTATGCCTCCAGCTGGCCGGTTGGCATTCCGAGTCACTCAGTGCACTGGAGTCATCATTCTTGATCCCTCTGTGGAAAATGCGCTTCGCCTTTCCTAATTTAGACTTAGAACTCTTATTACTCGATCCCATACTTCCGTCAGAGGCGTAACTAGAGCTATCGTCTCCAAATGGATGATTTAAAACAAAGGACTGCTCCAGCGGAGCGATGGGAGATGGTGGCATAATGGTCATAGGTGAAGGAGGTTGAGTTCGAATAGCTGGAGCATGTAAAGGAGAACTAGCAAAATCTGGGAAAGGAAAAGCTGTAGGAGTTGTGGGAGTCATGTCAATATAATTTAGATCTGGATATCGATCTGTTTGTGTATCTAAAAAGTGTGGAGAGGAGACGATGACTTCGGTTCTGTTTTGCCGTTTTCTTCTCCTTGTTTTGAGAGATTCTACACGTCTGAGTAAGGCTTTCGCGCCGTCCCGGAGTCGTTCTGAGCCAGTTCTTCTAAATCTAGTGCCGTTTTCTTCTTCATCCTCCTTGTCACTTGGTAACTGTATCATTGGTTGGCCTGGTACTGTTAGTCTGAAACAAAAGTATACGGCTGTCAATTTTAGTGATACTTTGAGCTACTATCTCTAAATATATAAAGTGTCTCACGAAAGTCCACTAACTATATATACTATCTAATAGCGTTTGTTTTGCAAATGACGTACCTAGATGGATTGAGCTTCACGAAGTGACAAGTGCGCAATCAAATTTCTTAACTTAATCTTGACATCTTTAAACGTGTATTGTGTAGCGACCCTTAACACAATTACGGAAATCGCAAAATGTTACGCCTGAATTCGTAGCCATGCAAATTCTTGCTTAACTTCGAATTACTCGTACATCCGAATAAAGTATCTTTACAATACCGTTTGATGGAATATCAGGCTAAATATACAATAAACGGTAAATTGAAAAACTTTACTGAGTATGACCATTGGCTGAATAATAAGTACCTATTTGACAATTAATTTAATCTACAGTTCTATCTAATCAGTCAGTCAGTTCTTTAATCTATTAGTTTAATCTTCAGCGTAGACGCAAAAAGAAACTAGAATTAACAGAATTTAAATCCTTCATTACCTTAGTATCTCCACTGACTTGAGTAGGTACTTTTGCTAGTCGGTGCTACAAAGCTAAGCATAATGTACTTATTAAAAGCTTGTTTGAACATTAACTTCTGATCCTTATAGTAATTTAATTGCGTCATAATTCCTAACTACAAAACTGTACTCGAGTTAAAGTCAGCTTAACTTGCTAAGTAGCATCAACCAAGTTACCTCAACTAACATTAACTTGCCTAAGTCCAGTATTAAGGTGAAAGCAAACGATCTTAACGTTTTACCCAACTTTGTTCTTAGATCTCAAACGAGACACTCAGCTAAGGTAATTTAACTTTTTGCAGTTCGCAACGAAGCGACATGAATATACTTAACAAGGAAAGTGTTGCCGTGGCTAAAAGTTTATGCCATTTCCTCCCTGGAAAAGTTGCATGTGTTCCGGGCAAAAAGTTTCGATTTCCCGTCACGTAGTCTAGTTATTTTCATGGTTTGACTTCTGCCAAGGTACCTTAAAATTAAAGGTGAAATGGCCAAAGAAAGCATACATAGTCGTATCTATCAGCCTCGTAGGAGTTTCATAGTTAGAGATCGACAAGGGAGTTAAGGGCCTTCCCCCGCTATTATAGATGTGTGCACTATGCGCTTGGCACCTAAGTACACGTAGGAGTCTTGGTCTTCAACATTACGACATGATGTCACGACCCTCAGCATTTAGAGAACGATTGATCAATGATGGTGGTGATGAGTTTTCCAACACGTGAATGGAACTACTTTCACAATACTATTAAAATTGCGGGTAGTAAGATTGTTTTGGCTTTGAGACAACAAATGCTGTGACCGCGTCCAAAAGTTATATTTTACGGATAACCAAGATTAATATAACTTAGAAACGCGTGAATTACATAAAGAGAAGTCGTTAAAACCCTTCGAAATATAAAGCGTAGGTAATGAGTTCCGAGTAAGTTTGTTCGTGTGGCGACGAAGTTCGTTAAGGAAGAACAATACCCGATTTAAATGCTTGAATACTCAGCATGTACCTAATGTCAAAAGTTAATTTAACTTCTGGAAGCCGTGTGTTTAACCTGCTGCTGAATAAAACACGCAATAGGTATATATTATTGTGAGTATAGGTATGTACAAATGTAGGTACATATAAGGTGGGAACCAATTTTAAGGCTACATGTATAGATAGATATTTACAGTTAAATACTTGCATTAAAAAAATGGCTTCGTTCTTTTCGCTCCTACTTTGTCACCGCTTTTAATAGGTATCTAGGTTTAAATAAAATTCCAATATACAAGAAAATTCGAATTCAAATACATTTAATTCGTACAACTATTGGTGAAACATAAAAACTGTTTGATGGTTCTGCAATTTCAATATTTTAACTACTATGTAATATATTCCCATTTCTACTGATGTTAATAATATAAATAGCGCATCGTAACGACCGTCTATGAAACTTTTCTCATTCCAGTAACTGGTGTGAAGTCACCAGCTTATCTCCTTGTTGTTCTAAGTTTGCGCAAAACTACTAAAATATACGCTACTTTGCCTACGTGGAAAGTTATAATGGAGTGAGAAGTTGCACTTAATTTTTCCACTTAGACTTATTTAATAAAACAATACATTTTACATTAATAGAATAACCGTGATCAGTACCAGATGCAGGTTAGATAAGATAAGAGTATCTACATATTGCTTATTTATATTGATCCAAAATAAATTAATAAATTAAGTTTTCAATGGAAGTCAGTTAACAAACCAATCCACTACAAAAGCACGAATTTGAGAATCCTGCACATTTCAATGTAGTTTGTTAAAAGTTTAGGTGCTTGTTAAAAGTTTTCCGACAGAGACCCACTTTTGTTGACTCCGAGACGCTTATTCACAACTCTGAACTCTGAACACAACCGACGATAAACCAGAATAAATTTGACCATAATTAAGACGAAACCTGACCCTAAACTCTAAAACCGTTTTCCATACAAACGTAGTGTCCTTTTTCTTTTCTAGGAGTTGACATGTATGTAAAATATTTTCTATATATTATTATATCCAGAGAGGAAATTGGGGAGTACGTTTGTATGAAAAAGCGGTCGTTCTCTGGCATCATTTTTCAAACTTCGGGATAAAATTATAATTTTAACTAGTAGAACAGAGAGGCAAGTATCAGACGATTTATGAATCACATGGCGCGTCGGATACCGTAGGTAGGTATAATAAACTGGCGTACTTAGAGCAAAATTGCAATGTCAGTGGACCGAGGTTGAACATGAGTTTTGTTGTTTTTTATATCGCGAAACTTTAGTGGAGTGTATGATTAATCGTGAATGAACACGAAATAATAAGAAGAGTACGCTTCAAAGAACACAATAACATAAGTACATTATTAAAGATTCTTGTTAACCCCCCGTGACAATATTCAGGTTAAGAAAATAATGGGATATAGTATACTATATACCTACTACAGAAGTTTAACACTTACCTAAGTTACCTACGTAACGTAAATTAGGATATCGTCCGGGTTGTTTTTAAGGCCGACGTTTTTTGGTAAACAAAAAGTTTTCTCGTTATTAGTAGAGTCTGTTCGAAAAGAGAAGAGTCGTGGTATTAATTGGGCTCCATACATCTTCTCTTTCCGCACAGACTCTGATAGAGATTATTAAGGTACAATTGACAGCTAATTGTAATCACAAATCAGCCGTAGGTACGTAACCGCAGAATATTGGCCCGTGGCCTTTGGAGCTGCGGTTAATATTAATTTAAAACCAACAAACCTGTTCAAACGCTGCTGCCAAATCAAAGCCTCCACAAATAACTGCGCTGTATATACAATAAGGAAATACGACTGAACTTTAATTACCAATTAAGTACAATCGAAAATTGAACGATCGTCACTTCGCAAGAATTAGGTATTGGAAACAAAAAAGGCAGAACTGCCGCCACGTTTAGGTCGTTTAGTGCTTGAATGAAAACCCTTAAGGGTTTGAATCGTTTACAAATAGATTGGGTGATAGTAATTTATTTAACCGTGGAATTACGTCCAAAATACCAGAACAAGGAAATCGATCTAAAATGCTGATAAATACTTTAAAAAATTTACGTAGTTTTGAACTAATACGATAAATAGAAACTTTAAAAAATAGGTTTGAACATTTGAACATTTATGCACTTCACTGTACCCTTTCAAAGGGCCAACACAATGACTATAATTAAGTCCAACGATTGTTCTACTTACAATTCGGGTACTTAGCCCTTCACCTATCACGTTTCCATTTCGGATTGCCAAAGCATAAGTAATAATGATAGGCTGTTTGTTAGTCAATGTATGGCGCCACAGAGAGCGGTGGATTCTAGCGAAAGTTCATGTGACATTATGCATTAAACATAGGCAAGTATAAGTACATTAAGTAATAAGTATACAGGGTGCCATTTGAGTCGTGATCAGTAATATGTTTTTCTAACTCCATAAACAACGAGAAATTTAATGCCCCTACTCTTACTAAAATCAGACAAGATTTTTTTTATTTTTTTGTCATTTATTTTACTTTTACAAGTGGCAATGTGGTATTTAAACAGCTTTTCAAGATATTTCAAATTAAAAATTAAGTAAATTTTATTTCTAACTGGGACAAATGACAAAATTGATGTCAATGACAGTTCCGATTCAAAGAGGCGATTCAATTTACTAATTTAAATATCTTAATAAGCCGTTGTAATATCCTTAATCCACTTATAAAAGTAAAATAAATGACAAAAAATAAAAAAAAAACCTTGTCTGATTTTAGTAAGAGTAGGGGCATTAAATTGCTCGTTGTTTCTGGAGTTAGAAAAACATATTACTGATCACGACTCAAATGGCACCCTGTATATTGCTAAAATGTTAACTTTCCTCAAATTTTCTGAAGTCGCATTATCATGGGTTTGTGAGAAAATAAGGGCTCACACTGCAAACGCGAGACTCTACGAGAGAGTCTTACTTACCATTTTTTCATCTAACAAGTTGGAAGTCGCTCGCACTGACGACGCTACCTTAGTTGCGTCAATCCCAATAACCTACATAGACCTACATCTAGAGCGGAAACCTCTTATGATAAGATTAATAATATCTTAATAGCCTCTTGAAAGTGCAGTTTAATTAAAGAAACAAAACAACGTAACGGTTATACTCGCACGTTGTTTAAATATCGAATTAAGTAATTAAATATCTGTGTCGCGGAAAGTAGCATCGCGACTTTATTTGTGCAACGGGGCCCATTTCTCGAACCGTGTTAGTCTAATTGTCTAATTTAATTGGTGTATTGTCATGGCAACCCATACGATTAATGACAGTTCGTGGACTAATAATATTAGTCTAATATCGTTCGAGAAATGGACCTCAGTTGTATTATAATTTTGTTACCGATATTGCTGCAAAAATGTCATATTGCTACTAGAACTAGTTTAATTAAATGAAGCCAGTTTGCTTTATTCAGTTTGGATTCCCGTAGCCGCATCATGTTGCTCTTGAAAGTTACGTAACATTTTAGATTTTTTATAGGTTTGGTACAAAAGCGAATCCGATGTTTAGTTTGTAAAGCAAGCCAAGTACGTGACAGACACATGCGAGGAGTGGGTAAATTCAGTAAATTGTTTTTGATTGAAAACGTAAAGATTAATTTTCCAACATTATGAATTATCTATAGGTAGGCAACAGTAAACGCAGAAGCTTGGTTCAAGATATTATCTCTTACCAAAGTGCGGTAGGCATCGCCGTGGGCAACCATTTAAGTTATAAAATAGTGACCATGCCCATTGATTACTCTTATCTAAAATGCATCAACGGAAATAATGTCGTGATGATCGATGCAAACAAACAAATAGACTCGGACACTTAACAGACTAGTCCATTAGAATTGACAGAGCGAGCCATTTAGCCATGTCAAGAGTCCGTGTTACAAAACGTGGTACCAACTTGCTAGGTACTAGCAAGTGACGGGCGCCACATACGGTTGTGGAGTGTGGGCCGACCAGGTTAAGAAAACCCCCAGCTCAATAGAAATTCTTTTGAGATTGAAATGCAGATCAGTACTCCAAAGGGCATGAGGGCTCAAGTTAGGTTTGAGATAAAGAATGGCGGAGCCAATGAGTTTAGCTTTACAGAGGGGCCGTTGAAATTTAGTTAATACTCTTATTTTTTTGATAGAATGGGTATTTTGGCATTAAATCTATCTTAGTTTTAGGAATATTTGTGACAAACGACATGTCTTAACGCATATTTAACATCTATAAGCGATCATATTGTATCAATATAAATGCAAATGCATTATAATAAACTTTTAGAAATTATTTTTTACGATGAGTCTCTTGAAATGCAGTTCTTGGGTGCATTCTACGAAGCAATCTTAGCTAATACTTAGTTTTGTATTTTATTTTCATGATACAAAAGTTACATGTTCAAAGATCAAAGTGCACCATCTATATATCTATTACGTTCCCTTTGTATAACATTTCAATCGTTGCGCAATCAAGGGCCAATTATTGGTGTGAGCCTTCGTGTACTGTTACTCGCTCATTAACATATCAAATCATATTAAAAACTTACATCTTATTCAGCCGTCACAATCAAAAGTCGAACAAACTCCACTCAACTTTAAGTATACTTTTGAATTCAGCTTTCATCAGTTATGAGCCTATAAAAGCAACCACGTTTTCTGATGTGGAGATACGACCTCGTTAATTTCTTTGTTCGAGTATTGATTGTTATATGACCGGAGATTGATTTTGGTTAACTAGAAAGTGCCTTAAGGGCTATTTATTAATGAAAAGCTTCTGAAAAGTGCATACTGTGCATACCTTAAGGTGAATTTTAATTTAAGTAGGGTTTTGTGGCCAAGCATGCAAAAAATAAAAATTCGCTATTGTTATACATAAAAAGCGGCCAAGTGCGAGTCGGACTCGCCCATGAAGGGTTCCGTATTTAGGCGATTTATGACGTATTAAAAAAAACTACTTACTAGATCTCGTTCAAACCAATTTTCGGTGGAAGTTTACATGGTAATGTACATCATATATTTTTTTTAGTTTCATCATTCTCTTATTTTAGAAGTTACAGGGGGGGGGACACACATTTTACCACTTTGGAAGTGTCTCTCGCGCAAACTATTCAGTTTAGAAAAAAATGATATTAGAAACCTCAATATCATTTTTGAAGACCTATCCATAGATACCCCACACGTATGGGTTTGATGAAAAAAAATTTTTTGAGTTTCAGTTCGAAGTATGGGGAACCCTAAAAATTTATTGTTTTTTTTTCATTTTTGTGTGAAAATCTTAATGCGGTTCACAGAATACATCTACTTACCAAGGTTCAACAGTATAGTTCTTATAGTTTCGGAGAAAAGTGGCTGTGACATACGGACGGACAGACAGACGGACAGACGGACAGACGGACAGACAGACAGACAGACATGACGAATCTATAAGGGTTCCGTTTTTTGCCATTTGGCTACGGAACCCTAAAAATGCTACTTATTTCTTATTATGTTATGTCATTATGTTAAGAAACTGTAGGGATATCAATTGGCTCCGCCGAAAGCCAGCCAACCCTGTTGATGATCGATCATCGGGTCATCAAGGACCCTTTCTCTAGCTATTACTTCCTTCGCTACCGCTTCTATAACTTCTTCTGCCATCGGTTAAAATATCCTTTTTAAATAACATTGTACTTACAAGTCAGGTTCAACATCGGTGTAGTGGCCATCAGCATCCACCAGTCCCACTCTGATGGTGGGAAGGGTGTCGTCCTCGTCGTCCTCCTCTTCCCCTCTCGCTTCTCTTGCTTCTCTCTCTGCTATCGCTTTTATAACTTCTTCTGCCGTCGGTTAAAATACCCTTTTAAAATCACATTGTACTTACAAGTCAGGTTCAACGTCGGTGTAGTGGCCATCAGCATCCACCAGTCCCACTCTGATGGTGGGAAGGGTGTCGTCCTCGTCGTCCTCCTCTTCCCCTCTCGCTTCTCTTGCTTCTCTCTCTGCTATCGCTTTTATAACTTCTTCTGCCGTCGGTTAAAATACCCTTTTAAAATCACATTGTACTTACAAGTCAGGTTCAACGTCGGTGTAGTGGCCATCAGCATCCACCAGTCCCACTCTGATGGTGGGAAGGGTGTCGTCTTCGTCGTCCTCCTCTTCCCCTCTCGCTTCTCTTGCTTCTCTCTCTGCTATCGCTCTTGCGGCTATCACCTATCAACAAAAATGTTACTTTTATTTGGCACGTATTTAAACAGACGGCTAAGTAACCTAATTCGGGTAGCTTAAAAAATAGAAATGGATAGGTTGGCATCGAGTTCGGAGCTGCATGATATCTCCATAAGAGTTGTATTTTAATGCAATTCCAGCTATAGATTTAGGTACTATAGGCACGTTTCAAGTTATTACATTGTCAATCGAAATAATATGTGGGAGACAATTTAAGGCTCCGTTAACGATTTTAGAGCCAAAATGTAAAATTGATAGATTTAGTCGTTGAAATTGTACTCCTTTTGTTACTTAATATCTAAATAACAAGTATTGGTTTCTATTAACACGTCTTCTCATCTTGCCTATTAATAATAAGGTCCCGAGCGTGCGTCACCGGCAATATATGACAAGAAGGGGCAGTTTTTAAAAATTCATCAAAAAATAATAGTTATAAATTATAAAAAATTATGTATAAGAACAGTTTCAGGAAATGTTGTAGATTGTTTAAGTATCAAAATTACGTTGAAATTAAGTCGATTTTCACGAAAAATGTTCACTTGTTATGAAGTAATTTCTGGTGAAAATTGATTTCGTCTAACTTTCATTTACTCTTGTTCAATATCATATAACAGAAATGTAGTCTATGCAAGTTGGAGTATAGGATATGTGTAATACATAATTACCATTTTTAGCAGTTCAAACTTTACGGAATTTACAAATAAGATCGACTAAATCAGTGCTTTACGCGCGTTTACCTAAACGTCCATCAGAAAAAAAATCATTACTAATTTAGTGAGTCAGTTTTCAAAAAAATGATCTGTACAAATGCAAGATAAGAAGACGTGCTAATAGATACCAGTACTTGCTATTTCTATTACGTAACAGAAGGTGTACAATTTCATCGACTAAATCTATCAATTTTACATTTTTGCGCCTAAAATCGATACCGGCCTCTTAAAGACGACCTTTTTTTTAAACCGGATAAGTGCGAGACGGACTGGCCACCGAGGGTTCCGTACAAATTTAATTTAATTTTTTAGTTTTGAGATTTTATAGATTTACATTTGGAATTGTGAGGGCTCTCTCCCAGGAGGAGCCCGAGGTGCGCATTAGCAACCTAACCCCAAGAATTAGTGCAAGTACCTACTGCGACTGCCATGCCTTCAGACCTTTTAACTGTCAGATGTTTTCATATTAACATGAACGTTTTTTTATTTATAAAAAAATAAATAATATGCAAATACCGAAAAATTATGCAAAACGTTTAGTATGTAAATTAAACCGCGATCCACCTATTATAAACGTAATTAACCCTTCAACGTATCGCATAACTTAATAATTATACCCAAATTTGACCTACTCGTATATGAACCACCGGTCCTCATATGTGCTATTTTGCGTTTAATACTGTTATAATAAACACAATCTCAACTTTGCAGTACCTAACATAAGTTTTACTTATGTAAATTATAACTACATAATTATGTATACCTTATAATATTTAAAACCTTCGCGTTTTGAACACATAAATATTAACTCACATTTATAGACGGGTCTAACGCGAAATTTATCCAAATGTCCCGTCTATAAATGTGAGTTAATATATGTATACCTTTATAATAAGGATACGCATCCCTCATGTATATATCACAAACTGGTCGTGTCACTCGTGTCAAGGATCCTTGTCTCTTCGATGGTGCAAGTTGTTGTGAAGGTTAGACAAAGAAAGCAATAAAATTAATTAAAAAAAAAACACGATTAAATCGCCCTGCAAAACTACCCCCTTATTCTGAAAACTTTACAGGCCTCAATTAGTTAATTCATGTTTTATCCCTTTCTTTAATAGATACATATTTAACTACTCGTAAGCCAAAGTAACAGATTAAAGATTAAGGAGGCTTGGCTTGATGTTTTTTCAATTATTTTTGGATTATACTTACGTAATTGACATCGTACATGCCATCAATTTTTTAATTTGTTTTCCTAATTTATATAATTCTTAACCCTTAAATGCATAGTGTTGCCAAACTTGCCAAATGTCTACAAAGCATTAGACAGCTCACAGATTAATGGTTAAACAAATTCTATTTGTTCCTGTATATTATTTCAATAATAAAACTAATAAACTTTCCGAATTATTACATAAATTTACGCAGTATTTTAATTTATAAAATTACATTTGTTTATAGACGAAATGTCGGAAAACTTAGAAAAACCTGGAAGTTGATGATTTTTAGTATGTGATTTTAGGAAGATTTTTCGGGGTTTGTAATTATTTTATATTTACAAACTTTATCATAGGTATATCACAAATAGTGTACCTTTCTGATGGTAGTAAAAAATTTCATATATCTATTACTGAAAATTACATATTTACATAAATATGATGATTTAGCCAATTCAACTTCTAACACTGATTTCGCAGTGAAAATCGAAGCTATATTTTTTTTTCCTAGAATCGGCAAACAATTATGTGTTACATATATTAATTTCGGGCAAAAAGAAAAAGTCATGCATTTAAGCCTTTAAGGGTTAAGATTCTGAATTGTATATTGCTATGCTACATTTCTTGACGTTGTATCTCACTTTTGGACATTGTTAGTGATAGCTGTAATTTTTAGTGTAGCTTTATGACTTTTTAGTGACGTTCGTTTTTTTTTGTGTATGTTACTAATATAATATATTGTACTGTACTGTATGACTACCTAATGTAAGTTAGCATGTAAAAAAAAAATCAAACACAATACTGTATTGTTAATGAAAATAAAGAATTGAATTGAATTGTAGCGCATTTATGAATAAGTTACTTATTAGACTCCCAGCAAGGTCTTTTTAAGTTCGAACGAAACTCATTAACTCATTGCTAAAAATCTTCGGCGTTTTATCTTGTAAACGTATATTTACGGCGCTCTCGGACTGCCATTTGTGAGCATTTCTCAATAAATTCGTACATTTCGATCACATCTTAGATTTCTATAAAAATTGGTATGCTGGTAAGTACATGAAGGTGAACAATTTCCATCATATTTCCCAAAATGTCCAAGAAAGTTTGTATGAAACATTATTTTTTGTTACCAGATTTCCTTACACATTTGGTAACAAAAAAGGAATGTTTCATACAAACTTTCTTGGACATTTTGGGAAATATGGTGGAAATTGTTCAGCTTCATGTACTTTACTAGCATACCAATTTTTATAGAAATCTAAGATGTGATCGAAATGTACAAATTATTTGAGAAATGCTCTTGTGAGCATCGGCCATCGCCCCAGTATGTTCATGATCATGTTACACACCTGTAACCTCCCCTGCGCCTGCGGTGTGATCTAGACGACTCGCGACCACCGCCGTAACTTCCTCTCATACTACCATATGTGAGCATTAGTCATCGGCCCAGTATGCTCATGATCATGTTACACACCTGTAACCTCCCCTGCGCCTGCGGTGTGATCTAGACGACTCGCGACCACCGCCGTAACTTCCTCTCATACTACCATATGTGAGCATTAGTCATCGGCCCAGTATGCTCATGATCATGTTACACACCTGTAACCTCCGCTGCGCCTGCGGTATGATCTCGACGACTCGAGACCACCGCCATGACTTCCTCTCGTACTGCCATTTGTGAGTATTGGCCATCGCCCGAGTATGCTAATGATCATGTTACACACCTGTAACCTCCGCTGCGCCTGCGGTGTGATCTCGACGACTCGCGACCACCGCCGTGACTTCCTCTCGTACTGCCATTTGTGAGTATTGGCCATCGCCCGAGTATGCTAATGATCATGTTACACACCTGTAACCTCCGCTGCGCCTGCGGTGTGATCTCGACGACTCGCGACCACCGCCGTGACTTCCTCTCGTACTGCCATTTGTGAGTATTGGCCATCGCCCGAGTATGCTAATGATCATGTTACACACCTGTAACCTCCGCTGCGCCTGCGGTGTGATCTCGACGACTCGCGACCACCGCCGTGACTTCCTCTCGTACTGCCATTTGTCGCTGAGCGCGCATTGGTCATCGTCAGAGTCGTTCTGTAAACAAATGAGGTACTCATATTCATATGTGTGCAATTTAATAGGTAGAACACAAATGTCAGCCTAGTTTCAGTAATTAAAATAGCGTTTTTATTATTAAAGTGAGCACTTCCGTACATTTGAAAGCAAGTTTAATAGTTGATGCCAGC
Source organism: Cydia amplana (assembly GCF_948474715.1). Taxonomy (NCBI): domain Eukaryota; kingdom Metazoa; phylum Arthropoda; class Insecta; order Lepidoptera; family Tortricidae; genus Cydia; species Cydia amplana. The sequence continues at coordinate 10,368,683 of NC_086069.1, read as the reverse complement.
TATCATCAACGATAAAGTAGGCCAGCAAAGGGCGATTTTCCGACGGCTCCAGAATGTCAATTTAGTCAAACGCGAGCACCAATTTACGGGATTAGGACGAACAAAAGATGTGAAGTGAGTGAACCTTGGAAAGGGGTAAGAATTAGGTAAGCAAATAACTTATAATTTGTGTAGGTATTTAATATCAGAAATATAAAACAAATGTATCTTATATAAAAATATCACCCATATTTCTATTTATCTTTAAGGGTCGGTTACTCTCTAAATTTTATTGTATGGAAAGTTTCATAGTAAACAGCCGCGGCGCGCTGGCTGACGTTGATCAGTCTATCAAGTTCGGATGGTGCAACTGGTATAAGGAGTTGCGTTGGAGTTGGTTTCACTTAACAATAGACAAAGGATAAGCCGTTCGGAGCCAGTTCCAAATCGACAAACTATACTCTGACTTACTTATGTTCTAAGTCGTTATCAAAGGTAATCACTCATCAGCTCCGTAATAAGCATTGAAATGTGTAAAAATAAGTAAAGTAAGTAAGTATAAGTTTTCAGAGAAATATTAAGACGAACAATGTTTAAAAATCGTAAAAAAGTTAATAAATAAATAAGTAGATATGGCAGAACAGCTGGTAAACAAGTTCAAAAAGTTCGCTGATCTTCACATAATTCAATCAATCAATCATTAATAACAACTAGTATACCATGACTTGGCGTTTTTTCTGTTCGTCATCCGTACAAATTGGTGAAGCGATGATGCGCTACAAATACCGAGTTATTGACATTGTGTGTAAAACGGCCAGTTAATCTTATAGACCAGGAGACGGGTGGATTAAGGACCACTTCGAAGCTTTTTAAAATTATATCGTTATTTGACTTATTTGTGTCACGATGACGGTAAGATTTGTTGTAAGCAGAATAATGCATAGATAAAGGTATGTACATACATATATGTCGGAGAATGGCTGAAATGTGCCATCTATTGCCTTCAAGAGGCGTTTCATCACGCAATCTTTGATAAATAGAGCAAACTAGGGTGTACACCTGAGTGGCGTTCAGCGCAGTTCCGCCTAGGCGTCATAGAGTGCGCTGTCAAAAACAAATGAAAGCCAGAACAATTGAAGTTATGCTGTCAATCAATCTTCAGATGAGAACATGATGAGAATGAACGGGAGAAGATGGCGTCTGTGGCGGTTCCTGGGTCTAATCCGCTGGTTTGCTTTGAATAAGAAGTGTAACGTGTGTTATGATTTGTAATCAGTCTTATACAGTAATGACTGTGAGTTTAATAACGTATTTCATTGACGAGGGCTCGTCATCCATGATTGAAGGTCCTGATGTGCTCCTGATAGTATGATACGCCCACAATTCCGACACATATATATATATATATATATATATCTATATAAAATGCTTTATTGCACACTACGAAAATAAATGGTACATACCTAGGTATGAACAAAACGAATGTTTGAAATATCCCTCGCTTAAAATTTAGTTTTTTTCCTCTCATGCGTGGTTTTCCACGGTTTTTATCCAGGTTTTTTTGAATTTTCAGACAGGACAAAAATAATTTTCCATTTAGTTGCTAAGAAATTTTGATTGCTTACGTGAACATGAGTCTTGTTAAAGAAAATGGAGTATTAAAAATCAAGCTATTTTGCAGCTGCGAATACTATATAGAAAAAATAGAGAGATAATAATAAATAATTTACAGGATAAGGAATTTAGACAGTCCTTACACAAAAAGTAATTTGGATAACCCTTTAAATTTAGAAATATTATATGTAACTACTTCGAAAATAACGATGTAATCTAATTGACATGACTCAACAGGCTGGTCATAAATAAATAATGTTGCTACGGTGAAGAAATGTACACGTTCTTTAATTAAATATTAAGGTTGTAATTTAGAAGGTAGGTATTTTATAAAGGTAAGCTTTTGCCAAAACCTCAGGGAATGGAAAGGTATCTAATGATGAGGAAAACGTTGGGTTGGCTGATTGGGGAAGATAGCTATTGAGTTTCGTGGCATTTTTTCACAGTCCTTGTTTTACTTACTTGTCATCGCCTGGAAATTATATGTAATAGGTATACAGGGTGTCCCAAGAAGTAGTGATATACTGAAGCTGGGAGGTAGAGGACCTAGAGGGCTATCTGAATCACCCCCATGTATGTTCCGCGATTTTTCGTATTTTCGGAGTTATGATTTTTTTTAATTTTTCACCTATCGCCGAGTACGATGAGATTTTTATTTATGGTGACGTGAATTATTGTGGTAGATGCTTGATTTTTTTTGTGTGCTACGCTGATAGATAGGCCAATTCAGTATGGTAACATTTACTATCGTTAGATCTTTGAATGGAATTAAAAAAAAAAAATGCCAAGAAAGATAAAATTACCCAGTATGTTCACAACTTCAAGGGCGCTTAGAAAAATAAAACATACTGGGTAATTTTATCTTTCTTGGCATTAAATTTTTTTTTAATTCCATTCAGAGATCTAACGATAGTAAATGTTAACATACTGAATTGGCCTATCTATCAGCTTAGCACACAAAAAAAATCAAGCATCTACCGCAATAATTCACGTCACCATAAATAAAAATCTCATCTTACTCGGCGATAGGTGAAAAAATAAAAAAAATCATAACTCCGAAAATACGAAAAATCGCGGAACATACATGGGGGTGATTCAGATAGCCCTCTAGGTCCTCTACCTCCCAGCTTCAGTATATCACTACTTCTTGGGACACCCTGTATAACGCGTTAGTTTTATATAGGTATAAAATTATTATTACATTAACTATCTACCACAACTCTTACTAGTTTTAGTTACTGTTGAAAATAATTTCATATCCTTATAGTACTTATTTAAACTTTATTGCAAAAAGATACAAAATTATGTTCAAATGGTGGACTTACTGTCAATAGGCATTATCTACCAGGCATTCTCTTTAGGGCTAAACAGAAACACTAAAAGTTGATGTAAGCAAAAACAAACAATCCAATAAAGACAATTCACAAATGGCATTAAAAAACTATAACTAATAAAATGATATGCTAGGTTTTCATTTTCGAATGAGACTCGTGTAGCTGTTATGTTTGAGGAACTTAACGATTTTCTAATCCACCGCTACTAGTTAACAAGTAGGATTAATCCTCTTTGGCCCCAAACTTTACATTAGCGACAACCATTTTAATTGGATCTCACTTCACGCTACTAAACGAGCGTATATCAATACATATGAATAGGTGTTCCGTCTTTTTGCATTTAAAAGTATAACAAGTCACATTGTAGAAGTTGATGAGGTGTGCTGCTTAGTAAAGATTCAGTTGTAACTATTTTTAATTGTAATTATCCGAGTTTCACTTCTAAGAATACCTCAATGGAAAACACCTAACACTAGATAATAAAACCGCTTTTAATAAGGTTTAAGATCCAGCAAAATATTATGAACAACTTGTTATGTTGTTACCGGGGATCTTACTAAAAAATAAGAAACAAATGAAACGGTATTTAAAAAACACATTATTTTGTTTTCTCACGCATTTTTAAGCCTGTCACTTAATATTTTAATTTTAAACTACCGGCATTAATTAGCACTTATTACATCCGTTAAATGCTAACGGATCGCGTGAACTGTCAAATTCTAAGGTTTAGAAATAGAATTGATGGAGTCCATTTTAAACGTTCTCACGCAGTATATTTCTGGCTACTTATCTGAATTTATTAACGATGTTATTTGTCAGTATCGTTTTGGAAATACATATTGCGAAGGTTTTTACGTAATGAATGATTTTAAGGTGATGAAGTGGTTGGCTGTTAGACTTTGTTATTACAATTATTGTTCAATATCATTTCATCCATTATTGGTTGCAAAACAGACCCCAGCTCCCTACGTGGACTGTGGCAAAATGTCGGGACAACGCTAGTAGGATGATGATAACCAATGAGGTATGCATTAATTACATAAAATTGCACATGATACTCATATTTATTGAGAAATATTATTAGGTTTGCAAGTTTATTCGTAATTTTCATACCATTTTATAAACTTATTTATCATAGATTATGTTATTTAAGACGATCGGTAGGCCCAATGCCCTTGAGCGTCTGGGCGGAGCTAAGCGCTCTGTACCCGCACCACCCGCTTACCCCGCTCGCTGCGATCGTACGTGAATTTTGTATCGCTGCACCGCCACGAGGTTCAAGTTCAAGATAAGAAATAAGATACAGCCCAGAGGCGCGCAGTTGGCGCTATACTCGTATAATCTTTTGTTTGCAGATATTTTGTTGTTTGAGTATGAGTAGATCATGCATTTAGTGGAGGTCGTATATTACATTTCACGGTTAATACGACTCGCGTCCCGCTTAATACGCTAAATAAAATTATATTATTATTATATATTACTTACCCATCCCGTTACGCACCGTGCACGTTTGTGTAATTGACATAACCGTCGTATTGGTATAGAGTGTCATTCTATGAAACTTGCTAACTATGTAATCAAACTTGATGAATGAATAAATTTACTAGTAACTTTTGTTTACATAGCATCCATAGAATGATACTCTATGCAATAATTTTTTAATGTGTTTATTACCTACTAAGGTTTTTTGTTTTAATTTGTCTAATATCTAAAATTATCTTTTATCGGATCCTTATCGGCGTAAGAATGCGACGCCATCGCCATCTGTTTGACCGTTATGGACCACGGAGTGCAAGCTATCGCTCCCATATTTATTTGCAGTCAGTTACTCCACGACTTTCTAGCTGAGCCTATCGTGGTAGCTTTGAACGAGGAGGTTATGTCGCTCGTGATTTCTTTGTACCTAGTACCTACTGCTACTATTTACGCTTGTGCTCGGCCCAAGTGCAGCCAAAAGGCTAATTTGTTGTGGCGTAATTACACTAAATCAATAACGCATGGACGTTTTAGTGTTTAAAGTATTATCAGTATTAATGTAGTATCAGATGACCGCTTCCCATCAGGCGGCTCATTTGCTGACTATCAGATAAAAAAAGCGGCCTTAGAAACCTTAATAGCATTTTTGAAGATCTATCCATAGATATCCCCCTCACGTATGGGTTTGATGAAAAAAAATATTTGAGTTTCAGTTTTAAGTATGGGGAACCCCCAAAACTTTTTTTTTCTATTTTTGTGTGAAAATTTTAATGCGATTCATAGAATACATCTACTTACCAAGTTTCAACAGTATAGTTCTTATAGTTTCGGAAAAAAGTGGTTGTGACATACGGACGGACAGACAGACAGACAGACATGACGAATCCATAAGGGTTCCGTTTTTTTGCCATTTGGCTACGGAACCCTAAAACATTTCTCGAAAGAAGATATTTAATATTTATAATATTTAACACACAGCAAAGAAATTATACCTATTAACCGTAAGGCCGGTAAATGTTATCGCGATTGAAATAATATGTATGTATACTTACTTTTCTCTAAAAATGCGTGGAACTACTTATAAAAGTTCAAATAAGGACGGGACGTAATGACCATATTTCCACGCATGTTTGAGAAAACTTAATTTACTTAAGGTGGTTCGACTAGGTTACTCAAAACTTAACTCTCGCTAGATGGCGCCACTTTCGCAAAATTTCAGGTTTTATTTTTTTGTGGAATGGTCTTGGTATTTGTATACTTAAAAGTATGTTTAGCTCACTCTTTAAGTAAATATTGAACTATTAAAATAAACATTGAATACTTCATTGTGCAAAAACCACCCTTTTAAGTCGACGGAGTGTTGCTGTCATGCTTTTTCCTACTATTACTCACTCATACTCCCACAGATATTCAGTATTATCAATAAATTACTTTATCAACGTTTTAAATAAATATATTTTATATCTGATTTTTATAGATTATGATCTTTTTGGTTTCTTCCAACTCAGAATCACTAGCATATTCTTGTTGAATCCTGATGCTAATATAAAAACTATGTCCCAAATATTTGTATATGTCCCAGCATACAATGACTGGGGATCGAACCGGGAACCTTCCGTGTATAAGCAAAAAAGCGACTGTTTACAAAACACACCATGATAGTTCTTAGGTAAGCTGACGAACTTTGGGTACTTTCTCGCTTCGGTCAATTAAGTACCTGTCAACAAAATTGCACTAAACATGACGGCACTCCAAATTCGCGCCGTGATCAGCCCGGCAACGTCTGAAATGGTATGGCAACGTCGCAAATGTATCTGTACACGACATTTGTGACACACACATACGTAAAATTGATGAAAAGTTAACTATGATTTTTGCATGATTTCTGTATGAAACATTGTTTTCCTATTAATTTCGCGCAAACGAATATTCGAAAGTAGATAAATGCGGAAATATTTATGTACTAATAGTGTGTAGTTACTTAATGAACGCGGATTGAATATTGTATGAAAATCGAACCACCTTAATAAACTAACATCATTTTAATAGGTAACAATCCTAAAAATTTAATGGTTTCTGAATCAAACTATATACCTACAACATAAGTTGCCAATGTTGATCAATTACATAACTAGTAGTTCGCCCCGAACTGAGAACTCGCGGTTCGCTAAAATGTTAGATCATTATTTTAACATTGTAAATTAAAAAACTATACCTATTATAAATGTGTAAGCCGAGCACTTTCATTTGATACCAAATTCGACCATACTTTCTTGCAAAAAAGACCACCAGAATAGCAAGACCCCGCACAAATAGCTTTTTAGCCTTCTAAGCTTTTCTAGCTCAATAACCCCTTGATCGAGCCTGCTCATAATTTAATGACTAAAATATAATGTCCTCAACGACACGTATACCCAATTTCATTTAAATTAGAACAAATTTACTTAAGTCATTGTGTATCAAACTATCCTCTGATAGTTCAGCTTAAAAGCATCGAAATGCCGGGACGTGCCGCTAGCCAGCCGTGTGTTCCAAGTTGAATGTAAGAACTTCACTTCGCTTCGCTCGCTCGTTCGATTATTATTTTTTAGGAATCGAACTTTATTAAAAAAGTTAAATTTTAATGGAAATATGTCGGCGCATGTTCGAAAACATTTTTTATAAATTTCAAATGAAGCTTTCTCAAACGTAAGTGGAAATAGTGTCATTAGGTTTGTAATAATAGGCTGCGAAACACCGTGTTGCGCGCGCTAAAGCGCGTCACAACCAAATCGACTTTCTGCAGTTATTTAATCTTTGGCCACAATAACTCCAATTTTATTACACTTGGGCTCAGCACAAGCATGCAGAATACAAGGAAGGCACGGAGCGACGGGCGACACAGCCTCCTCGTCTCAAAGCCAGCAAACGACTGCCGGCCACGCCTTTTTCGAGCTACATTCGCACAAAATGTTGAAAAATATTTGATATCATAAAAAAAAAAGATTAATTAATATTATTCTACGTTGCATTTGTAGTGTCGGTTAAAACATTTATTTTAGTTTAAAAATAACTTTAATCGAATAAACCGTTTAGTAGAAATTGGCAAAGTTAGTCGGAAAACGGCATCTCGTAATGTTCCTTTTTTCGAAAAATTATAAGTCACAGGAAAAAAGTCAAACGTTACAAATGTTGTACATAAAACGTAGATTCATATATATTTTTTTCATAATTTTTTGTCGAACCGTTAAGAAGATATATACTCTAGAAAGTAAGAGTTTACGGCCAAAAACGGCGCGTAGCGCCTTAACTTGCTTATGTACGCGGTAAATTCCATCTTTATCACACTCAAGCCACGTAAGTCATAACTCCTGGACGCACGCAGGTAACAGAGCCAATTTCAGGCATGAGCGGTCGTGTGCACTAGGGGAATAATCACCTTGCCCTTTATACCTAACTAACAGTCTCATAACAAGCTAATCTATGGTAACATGATATCCATTGTGATGTTTAACAAGTATGTGAATCTGAGCATAGAGGAATAGTTATTAGCTTGGAGCTTAGGCGTCGATACTATCAAAATAGACCGCTAGTTGGCAAGTAATTTCATATCTCGGATGTCACGAGTTTACGTGTACCTATAAATTATGAAATTTACTAGAATGTAAAGTAAAAAGTAAAATTTTATTTTTAAAATCAGTCAGTTACATTTAGATCGATTTAGTGGATCACACTAAGCTATGCCTATCCCGTGACTCCACGTAAACGCATTATGTTAATAGCTATTTTTGCATATATGTTTACCTAAAGGACAAATTTATATTTTAGTAATACCTACATGTTAAACACAATGTAGAACTAACGGTCACAAGTAAATTAAACACTAAAAAATATATGGTTTTTACTTCACATTATTTTAAAAAAAATTCTGTCATACCCATACATACCTATCTAATTTTTGCCATGTACTACCTGAATTGCTACATCAGTAGCAAGCAGTAACGTGTCGAAACGTTTCTATCATTAACTTGATCATCGAGAGTCGATAGCGTTCGCGTGAGGTGAAATTGCTATGATCTTTGTATTAGTGATGGGTAGGACATCAATTTAAAATGAGTTTGTATGAGTACCTCATTTACTAAAATGAGGTGTTACAATGTCTTACTTCAAATGAGGTGAGGTACTAGCATATTTTCAGCGTCGACTATTCCATTAATTCCAACGGCGACAAAAATATTTAATGTATATACATATTTATGTATTCATCACTTCCTTTATAAATAAATAAATAGTAACATTTAATTGGAGTGCAATTCTGGAGGTTAAGAATAGAACTTTTAGGAGAAAGATAATTTTAGAATCAAGTAAAATGAATAGAGGAGTGAAGTAAGACATTTTTGCGGTACGAAGTACTGCGACAAATTAACAAAATGAGTGGTACAAATGAGGTGCCTCACGAGTGAGCGACTCAACACTACTTTGTATGACTCAAGATGGTTGCAATTTGACGTGACCTTACCCTGCGGTTACGACTTCAGGGCAACCGTTTATATGCTCACGAATTTGGTTTCTACGTAATTACCGTGGTGATACCTAGATACCTACCTATATTGTCAATTTTTTGGATAATTATTATTTATGTAGTACCTACCCAAACTTTATATGTTGTCATATGTATGACCAAATTTTGATGAATGCTGGTGACGACAAAGCATAAGACAGTCTTATTTACATTAGTCATGGTATTAAAAGTAACCTTCCCGGGCTCTTAAAGTGGTTATTTCACAATAGCATGTAAACTATCATATGATCTGACAAAGTTTCAATCGGGATGTAATAACTAGATTTGTTTACGTGATTGCGTTCCCGTTCCTCAACCCACCGACGGATCGGCAACTGATGTTCACGAGGTTTCATTATACATATTCTTTAATCGCTTTGGTGATGAAATAGGAACATGGTGCATTTCAATAAGTGATTAATGCTAATTGCCAGTTTTGACGGCACCTGTGCTACAGAATAGATGCCATTGCCATCACGAGCCTGTTTGAAAAATTCTTAGCGTTTGAATTAAAAACAGGAAAACCATCAAAGTGCTTGTAGATAAAAAAATATCAGATTAAAAATAATAAAACAATATATATTCAGTACGAGTAATGCTGATGCCAAAAACAATCAATAAACAATACCTATCGAACACACCCCAAACACATCATTATGGCGCTGTTCCGAACCTCCTACTCTAAAAACGTTCTATCGCCCATCTAAGTTAGAACAAACAAGTATAATTTATAATTTGTATGATATATCGATATGCAAATAGTGGGAGTGGTGATCGATACAGCGTGTCGGTATCGGCTTAGCCGATTATTCGATAGTATTGTCGTAACAACAGCTGATACGTTTGAATGGGCCTTATCTTTACATCAACTATCATGTTATAAACGATATTCGCCAAGAAAGAAAGTATGTACTTGGTTATGACTGTTATGAGGCAAACTTGTTCAAAACAACTTAAATGTATAGCGCATAATGTAAAGTTAAAAAATATAACAAGTACCTACAAGAAAAGTTATTAACTGAACGTATTAAAATTGATATCCAGTAATAAAAAAGTTGCCATGTTTTTTGCTAAGAACTAAAATGAAATCATGAAGCGTTGTATGTTATTTTAACACAGCAATGTTGTTTTTAACAGACAGTTTTCAAATGATATTTGATACTTACAAAACGTTCGACAGCTAATTGAGCTTCGCATCTTATTTCGTACCTATTTTATTCGACCATAAAATCACAAACAAGTACAGCTAGGTCGTAATGTTGTAGGTAGATTGAATAAACATTTTCCTGGAAAATAAACACGGATGTTTAAACGTGAATATAGATAGTTAAAATACATACATACAAACCATCCGATCGAAGTGACCGCTATTTACTCACCTAAGCCGTAAAGAAAAGTTTGGGTATTATTTTTGTGTGTAAGCTAGAAGCAGTGGTTAAGCGAGTGAGGTGTTCAAAATGAGTCAAACACAACTTTTTAGAATGTTTGGCCCGCGTATAATACCTAGCTAAATTCTGCTGCATCACTACATAGTATAAAATAAAGTCTCTTCCCTGTCTGTCTGTATGCTTAGATCTTTAAAACTTCGCAACGGATTTTGATGCGGTTTTTTTAAATAGATAGAATGATTCAAGAGGAATGTTTATGTATAATTTGTTAACCCGTGCGAAGCCGGGGCGGGTCGCTAGTACTATAATATTATGTAACTTGCAATGAGGTAGCATCGAAAACTGCGACATTACTATTTTGCACTTTAAGTATATATATGAAGGGTACACGGAAAGAACATGTCTAGTCACTTTAGTAACATTCTTAGTAATGGCAGTTTTAAAATTTGGAACAATGTCAAAATGTATGGAATTTCCGTGACCAGGACTTTATTAACTAAAAAAAAAGTTGCATTACATATATTATACAGTGGTAGCAAAAGATGTAACTACTAGTTCATTAAGAGCTCTACATTTTGAGATGAAAATCTCATTTTCCGAATAAAGTGACTAGACATGTTCTTTCTGTGTACCCTTCATATATACTTTTATTATTGATCTGAGATCATATTCAATTCCTTTTTATTTTGCAGAAATGTTAGAAAAGTGAATGCCATTATAAAATCGAATTTTATGTATAGTTATTATGTAGTAATTTGCGGTTTTTGAACGCATTATAGAGTTTTTGTATTGCATAAGAATTCTACATCAATAGTAATATACTGGGTAAATAATATGTCATGTATGTACGTACTAATAATACCTATGCCATGTTCATATCTTTGTAAATATCCATAAAATTTGAAACTAAGTAGGTAGACCCTTTGTCTTTCCGTATCTACGACTTAATTTTAGCTAGGTTAAAACTAAAGAAGTTTATTAAATTGTTACTATAAATAAGGTCAAAATCCGGGTTTAAAATTGTGGTGAAAATATAACCAGCTAGAAATATTACATTCAAGTAGGTAGGTACGGGTTCATTAAAATTTAAATGCGTGTATAAATTAAATATTTTCTTATTACTGGACTTCAGCTAGACAATTAACTTTCTTATCGCAATTACCAAATTCTTGTGAGCTGTGGGGTCAAAAATTAATTAAACGATTGAATATTAAATTATTAATAAACCGTACCTAATTAGGTACTTCATCAATATTCAATATCGGAATTATTTAAATCTTTTACGTCAAGAAACGGTATTACTTAATATTACGGCTATTTCGAACGGACTGAAGATGTAATCGAGTAATAGAGTTCGTTTTATTATTACGGTATACCAAGAAATACGTAATACTACTTAAGTTTATGAATAACTAAAACTATTAGAGAATAATAGACACTTTTGACCCATGATTCCATTCTTTATTATTGATGGTGTACCAAATTCGTACTATGTTTTGAGTATTTATTTACTTAACAATAAATATTTAAATGCCGTTTCAGAGATTGTGTTGATATTGAGTTCAATTCAAGTCAATATAGTCCAACACAACATATATAGTATATATTGAATCTATTCGTTATTCCAACAACAATATTGTACCTACCTACTCGTACTTTATTCCAATTAAAAGTTATGGGGAGAAGAAAAATTTAGCAACATTAAAAGTATTTCAACGATACGAGCATTTCTCTACGTTAGCTGCTAGTATTTTCTAAAAAGAAAGATAAACATTTTTCTAACAACGTAAATAGATACCAAGTTTCAGCGATTCTATTTTTAGCCGAAATATAACGAGACAAGTTGTCCAACTAAGTAATAGTTTACACAGACAATAGTCCAGCGTAACAAATAACAATCTAACTTTTTCAATCAGTCTAGTGATTGAATCTTTCTTAAAGAAGACAATTATAATAAAAAGGTCTACAAAACTAGTCTCCATAATACTGGTATATTTATTGTATATGGCAACTGCGACATAAAACCTTTTTTAACAATCAAAGTCAAAGCGTTTGTGCAAGGGAATTTAGAGATGTTGATTTATCGAGCAGGGTTGTCAGCAAAAGCGACTAAATTGTGTAAAAGGGGAACGTAAACATGGTAACGAGTGACAAGAAAAAGTTGTTTCATTTCAGTGAGGTTTAAGACACGATTAGCGAAGAAAGTACTAGAACTCACCGATCTTTTCTGATGGTGATGGTGCTCTAGCTTCATGTTGGCACATCGGTTGAGTGCAGTCAGCCGCCTGAAGAGGGACTGCAAAGAATCCGCGTCCAAGAACGGGTGGTCGTTCTGTACCCCCGACACGTCGATGGGAAACTGGAGGTCTGTAACAAACGAAAAATTATGATGTTAACCTTTTTATTGTAATTTGACATATCCGAAATGACACGCACACGTGAACATAGCTGTATTTATAAATACAAACATTGTACAAGCTAGTATTTATAAATAGCTAGCTAGTACAATTTATAAATCTTGAACGCGTATGCGTAAGTGAAAAGCGTTTTTGGTGCCATGCAAACAATACACGACGTCTTTAAAGCTGGAAACAAATTATCGGACGCGGCTGACGGACGCGGCTCACAGCCGCGACTTATAGGTATCTAGATCAGCGGTTCTCAATCTTTTTTTTTGACGGAACCTTTTTGGAAAGCAAAATACTTGATGGAACCCTACAATAAAACAATAGTTTTTAGAAGTGTATTTATTTATTGATAAGCATAATAATTATGCTTATTTTATTATTCTAAATTATTCTAAATTCTTGCGGAACCCCTGCAGGGGTGTCGCGGAACCCTAGGGTTCTGCGGAACACACTTTGAGCATGGCTGATCTAGATAATGAATATACACTGAACTGTGCAAACTATCGGAGGTAAGCCGTGGACGTAACCTTGAGCCTTCGGACATCCGACAGAAATCTGGCGCGCTGGATGTTCCTGACTGTGCACACTTTTATGTCGCGCGCGTCAGCCGCGTCCGTCAGCCGCGTCCGATAATTTGTTTCCAGCTTAATGCGTTTAACATGGTATTAAACTTAGTATTTCTCATCTACTTCGACGTTCGACATTTCGAGTAGGTAAACAAAGGTATAATTAAATACCTACAACGTAACATTATGTAAGTACAGTAAAAGCTGCAGAGGCGAATACAACTATATATACATAATATCTAATATGTGTTTTATAGGGAGATATCATAGGAAATGTCATTCAAATTCTATGAATGAAACTTGCCCGTCGCGTGAATGTATGAAATGAATGGGCATCTACGTCACACAATTTGTGTTGGTGTTTAATATCAAATTCTATTCTATCATTCAGTTAGGACAGAACAATAATTGTCTTTATTGTGTGAGGTGTCTCAGTATCAGGAGCGCAAGTTATCTGCCTGTGTTTATCTATTCTATCTGGTAGGTATCGAATTATTTATGTCTGTATTATTTCTAATTGATTGTATTTTTCTGTATGAATAACGGGCTATTTTTGTATGGATATTTAATTGTTTAATAGCAGTCACATCGTGTTTAAACATATTTGTGTGTTGAGTTCAACACCTATTAGGTCATACATATTTTTCCGCTTTCAAAGATTTGAAGACAGTTGTGAATCAGGACCGATCATTAAAAATTACATCATGACGTCACAGTGTAATTCTCATATATACATATATAGTAAATAATCGTTTTGTCGTTTCATAAAAAGTAGCTGTTTCGGTTCAGTAAAGAGCCAGTTGAATCAAATGACGTGAAATGTTTTTTTAAAGGACCTACAGTAACAGTATTTGAATACCCTTGTAGGGTTGATAGCTGCGAGTAGATATTATATTATAATGTTATAAAATCCGCAACAAATTTTCAACTGAAGCTGAATAGGCCGTCACGCATATGAAAAGGTTTCAGTCCAAACAAGGGTTTGTTATTCCTATAAAATTATGCATACGAGACAATATACATAGACGAGATAATACCTACACATGGACCATAAAAAATTGTAAAGCAAAAGGCAACCCATGGCCGTGTGCTGGGTATTTTTACACGACTGCCAAAAAAAAAGGAGTGTATTGTTTTATATATCTGGGCTTTGCTCTATATCTACTGTTGTACCTATGGTAGATACCACTTAGCGTAGATGCTAAGTTTTAAGGGCTTTACTAGGTATTTATTTTTTCACTAAAAATATATATATTTTAATTTTCAAGTTGTCATGTCATTATTATCTGTATTTCCTAACAATATAGTAGATATGGTGTATGTAGTATATGATATTAAATAAATTAGACGTGGCAAATTTCTTCTCAATCGTATAGGTATTTAACTTAATGAATGAATTAATGAAATCTTTATTTCAGGCAACTAATGTGTATTGCTTACAAATATACACACATATATTACGACTTAATAAAAGCTTGTAACACATTGTATTTAAGAAGATATTCTCGTACATGTATTTTAGCTGATGTTCATCTAAGTATACATCATTTTTACTACACACAATATTCTATATTGTAAAAATATTGGGGGCGGGCTGGTTCCGGAAAAGGTTTGAATATACTTTAGTCTCAATATACATACATACACATATGTACGACAGGGCACCTTACCTACCCCGAAATTAAAAGTCTGTTTGGGATCAAAGTACGAGTACCTGTAGTACGAATTGGTTATACCTACGCCTTATACGGGCTTCTCTACATAGTATAAAACAAAGTCGCTTCCCGCTGTCTGTCTGTCTGTATGTATGCTTAGATCTTTAAAACTACGCAACGGATTTTGATGCGGTTTTTTTAATAGATAGTGATTCAAGAGGAAGGTTTATATATAATGTGTTAACCCGTGCCAAGCCGGGGCGGGTCGCTAGTAAGTACATATATACAATAGTCTACAAACTCTACAAGTCCTTATAAAACAGATGGAATAGGAGTATTGTTTTCATTTCGTGTGTGTTTTGTTATATTTACGTCTAAAACAAAAGTAGACATACGGCCCAATTCGAACCATGCTTAAGATGTCATAGCGATACGATACTGATCTGTCAGTGTGAACAGTGACGTTTTTGTTTGAAACAATGTCATTTATAAGCATTGTTCGAATCAGGCTGTTAGGCGGTGGCGACGGGGAAACTGGCACAAATGTACGAGTTACTATAAAAATATCTATCACTAACTTGTAGTGCCTATAATACAAATTTAGGAAATCTCTCGATTACACCAGATCAACTCTTTATTGTACAAAAAGACATATTAAAAATGACATACAATTAGTAAAAAGTACAAAGGCGAACTTATCCCTTTGAGGGATCTCTTCCAGTTAACCTTTGAGTAGATGAGAGGAGAAAGTGAAAAGAGGGTGACAAATGCAGCAAAATGTACAACAAGGTACCAGAAAGATAAAGGATATAAATACATACAAAATTTATAGGATAAACATACACATACACACAATATTACACAAAAAGGAATGGGGAAAATACACTAAATATTGGAAAGAATTAGAAAGATATGAAGCAACTATACAATAGAAATATAGACAAATTAATCAGTCAGATCAGATAGTCATAGCTTCTTTAACCTCTCCTTGAACGACGCAACCGATTGTGCCTGCCTGAGCGAAACAGGCAGCTCATTCCACAGCTTCACTGGACGGACTGCGAAGGACTTGTTGTACCCTCGAGATTGTCTTTGTAAGATCTCTCTTTGTGTTTTCAGCATTTCCAAATGGAATCCGTGATGGAACAAAAACAAAAGCTGACGTAGAACTGATAACTCTGATTTCAAATACGATGGCATTGCAATGAGAACAAAGGGGTTGAAGTTTTAATGTCTTGTATAATTTCATATTTTAAGCAGTTACCTTTTTTCTGGGTCCTTGCTCAATATCAAAATAATTGTACCATTGCAAACTAAATTCGGAAATGTTATTTGTTGATCAATAAAAATTAAGAGAACATCAAGAAGAGAAGTGGTGTGATAATAATAATATATTATTGTACTTATATAATATTTAATGCGTCTGGGTTCACCTCGTTCATAACTATTTCAAATCTACTTATAGGGTAAGTAGTTCTCGATATACTTATCAATGACATGCAGACGGACAGAGTCCCACCATAAGGGTTCCTTTTGACCTGTATGTATTAACTATGTAATGGAATCTTGCAAGTTAAATTTGATCCACTTCCCGGTTTCCGATTGAGCTGAAATTTTGCATACACATGTAAGTCGGGTGACAATGCAATATTATGGTACCATCGAGCTGATCTGATGATGGAGACAGGAGGTGGCTATAGGAACTCGACCTGTATGTAACTATGTAATGGAATCTTGCAAGTTAAATTTGATCCACTTCCCGGTTTCCGATTGAGCTGAAATTTTGCATACACATGTAAGTCGGGTGACAATGCAATATTATGGTACTGTGACAATGTGTCTTTGGTTTCGGAAGGCACACGCGACACTGAGGGTGCAGAACTTCACCCTTTCGAATTATTTTTGAAGAGTCCGGGACGCACACGCGCGATGTGTGTCAAGCTCGGAGCCAGATCGCATTCTGCCGAGCGTTCCCGAAAGATCGCCGTGAGTTATGATTTTGGGACGGGGAGGGTAGTTGGAAACTGCACATTGTCACAGTACCATCGAGCTGATCTGATGATGGAGACAGGAGGTGGCCATAGGAACTCTGTGATGAAACAACGCAACCTAATTGTGTTAGGGGTTTTTAGAATTGTCTCGATGGGTATTAGTTGTCTGTCGTAAGAAAAGTACAGTCAGCGATAAAAGCTTGTACCAAAAATGAAATTTTTGCCAAAAACTTATCACCTTTTCGGTAGGTACGAAATCCTATGTAGGTAAGTATATTCTCAATTAGTGTCCATGTCGGCGGCCGATCGTAAGATCAGGCAGATCGTAATGTTCCTGTGTAATTTGACGATGGTGACATTAAACCAATATATAGGTAGGATAGGTTCGTTAGGTTGCTTTAGATGCCCGAAGGGCAAACTGCCCAGAAATAGGAGCCCCGCGTAGCGGGGCTCCGTCGACTTAGGGAACGGGTCAAAGATTTTCACGTTTCACGATATGCCTAAGAATTTCACGATATGCCTGATCTTACGATCGGCCGCCGACATCCATAACACGAGGTGATTTTGTACAATAGCCTTTTGTTTCGTGTGCTTGAAAAGGGTCCATTCAATAAACTAGTCATTATTAAGGCATCCGTATTATTAAGGAAAACATATTACGTAAATACATAGCAGAATCTTTAGTTTTGGTAGTTAAATTATGTTATCTCGGAATTGCTCATTGATTCTGTAGAAAAGTTCCATCATAATTTTTCTACGTGATTTCGTGACTATAATTATCTATATTCAAACCCTTTCTAATCTTAAAATTTTCTTTATAGAAACTGTGTCAAAGAAGTAAATGTATGTGCTGTTATATTTATAGGTCTTTGTAAACCTAGCCGAACTAAACTCGATTACGTTGACAGCTGGATATATGTACATAAAGCTAAGTGTTCACTCTCCATGTATATAAACAAACATACAGGTTCCCGTTACATATCTCTATTGTAGCATTTTAATATTTCTTATCCAGCCGTATTTTGACGACCGGTCTGGCCTAGTGAACCTGCCTGTGAAGCCGCGGTCCTGGGTTCGAATCCCGGTAAGGGCATTTATTTGTGTGATGAGCACAGATATTTGTTCCCAAGTCATGGTTGTTCTCTATGTATTTAAGTATTTGTATATTATATATATCGTTGTCTGAGTACCCACAACACAAGCTTTCTTGAGCTTACCGTGGGGCTTAGTCAATTTGTGTAAAAATGTCCTATAATATTTATTTATTTATTTATTTATCGGCTTTATAATATTTTATAGGTCTCAGTTGAAGCTGTTGATTTTTATAGGTGTTTCTAAATGTATCCCATTTTAATCTACGACCACATCACTGAAACTAGGGAACGTGTCACAATCATTATAAATATTGTGATGGTAACTGACTTGCGATTTGCGCTACAGCTGAAATGCGTTCGTCTGTGTGTTCTTTCCTTTAGTAAACTGAGTTAAATCCCGTCCGGATTCCCGCACGCCAGCAAAGGGTACATTTCCCACTGAAATTTGATTATTCCGGAAATTTCTGCTACGAGTAGTCGAGTACGCCTTATTTGTAAAGGTTAGTTAACGTCGCTGAGGGTGAAGTGGAAATATTAGCTAATACGCTCGTGTATAATATTGTTTTTGTTTTGGTTCAAAATTCGCATCGACGTGAAATTGTCTGCGCCATTTTTAGTGAAATTACATCTACTAAAACATTTTAAACATTTTTGATAAAATTAAAATTTTCCCTATTTTCATACAAGGTTCAACTTTTTGAAAACTCTTATCTCCATCCTACTTGCATCTGAGTATGAGACTTCATTTGATAATTCATTTCTCTATGTTTTATTAATAATAATTTTACTTAATATCACATATACTACGAGAGTATACTGCGAGAGCATAGAATTGTGAACCTTATAACATGAAATTTGAAGCAAATATAAACAATGATGTAATGTATATTGTGTATTTATGCTCCTACATAGGTATTACGCTTGTTAAGCGAATTATCCAAGTCAATAACAGCCTTTTTTCAATATATTATAAAATTTATCGAGATCGTAAAAGGCATTTTTAAAATAAATAATAAATAAAAATAAACGCAAATAAAATTTATCCTATTTTTAATGCCCTAAGTATAATAATATTTTTCTCATTTAATAGTACGAGGTAAATATAAACTCGCAACCCATCAGATATTAGCATTTTTCGCAAAACACCACGATCCCTCCGAACAATCCCTCCAGGCAATCTTCAAGTCACCAGGTATTCATAACTGGGTCGTTCACAAAGCCTTCGGTATCGCGTGACGGCATTTCCGGTCCGACCGGATATAGTGGGGGAAGCTTCCGCCGCAGCCGCCTGTCCCGCATGTAGGTCGTCAAGGAAATGGCTGTGAAAAACTGATTTCCTTGGTGGTGGTGTGATGGATGCTATCGATTTTGATATTGCGTAGACTATTTCCAATTTGGAGCTTGCGAATGTGGGGTATTATATTAAAATACCCTGGTGACTTCAATCTCAGTAATTGAAAGAGTTAAAATGAGAGCTACAATTCATTTTCTATCTATACGGACGATTTTTTTTACACATGATGGCATATTTTTAAATATTATTCGAAGTCGTATAGTAATAAGTATAGGCACTAACGAACAGATAGCATGAATCAACCATGAATCAACCACTAGCACTTAGCTATATATAAATATATTTTAAAGTCGGTAAATAAGTTAGGTGGATTTTGCTCGTTTTAAATGTTACCTAATTCTCCGAAATGCCAAACTTGCAATAGACAGACGGCAAAATGTTTGCTTAAATACATTTTTCTCCTCAAATACCCTTAAAGCTTTTGACACGAGTTAATAAAATACAATCTATTAGTGATACTACATACAAAATAAAATCACTATTAGTATAAGCTTGTTAAGTCGAAAAGGGTAAAGACAATTGCCTAATACCTATTTAATTTTATGTAGGTAATTCACGAATTTTCCATTTTGTGAATACTATTCAATTTTTTACGGTTGCACGGTCAGAGAAACTTTTTGAGAGAATAGTATTAGACCTATTCATAAATGGAAAAAATACTTGTTTATTTTTTTCAATCTGTACAACCCTTTCTGTTTTAAATACCCAATAGAACACCAACTGGGGTTAATATTAGCCCGTGCCCAGTGGAGCGCGCTCGCTCGGGCCACTGCGCCCGCCTTTCATCCCAAACCCTATACCTAGCTGTTGGGTTATACCTTCATGAATGACTGGCTGACGATGAGTACTGTTTGAAGATACTCGAATGAGTGCCATTCATTAGAGTGTTTGAAAAGATTTTTGTTAATGTGATATTTTATGCATGATTTGAAAACAGGTAGATACTTGTTTTTTCGTGTCAAAACTAGTCCAGAACTGTAAATCAAACCTAAATGCACTGGCTAACTCCAACAAAGTCATACTTAGATGGGTACCAGGGCACTCCGACATTAACGGAAACGAAGAAGCGGATGAACTTGCTAGGAAGGGCGCAGACACACCCCTGGTCGGCCCAGAACCGTTTTGTGGAATCACAAAACGGGACGCATATTCTCTGCTCAACAACATGGAAAAAGCGAGAGCAATCGATTGGTGGAAGTTCGTCAGAGGACAAGAACACTCGAAAGCTCTAATCAAAGGGTTCAACAGCAAAACTGCTAAGGAGCTTCTAGGGCTCAAAAGACACAAAACTTGCGCGGTGACTAGAATTTTGACTGGACACTGCAAGTTGAACAAACACATGTTCCGAATAGGGAAAAAACAAGATGCGACATGCAGGTTCTGTCAGGAGTCAGAGGAGACTGCTATGCACATTCTCTGTTCCTGCGGACCACTAATGTCCAAAAGAAGTACCTACCTAGGGCGACACATACTGGAACCCTATGAGGTACAGAGCATTACGGCCCAAAGAATCTGGAGCTTCCTGGATTCAACGGGCATCAGTAGTGAACTTTAAAGGGCTGTCACAATAGATCATAGCTTGGTCGAAGCCTTTGGCCTTTGAGTGTTCAAAGGCCCACAAAACCCAATAATAATAATAAATACTTGTTTTTTTGTTTAAAGAGGAAATTTTCCTGTATGAGTTGAATATTGATAGGAAGGCAGTAATATGAGTTGAATACGGCTAACTTAAAGCGAACGGGTTACTAGGTACGTCTTTTTACTAAGAAGAGAAGGCTTCTCCGTTTTGCGAAAACACAAAAACAGCTTAATCGATCATGTTCGCTATTATATTAAGTCCAGCTGATATTTATTTTCCAAAAAATATTGACTATCCAGTAAATACTACCTAAGCAAGAAATTAATATTTCGTCTTAATATAATATTATGTCTTTCAGAGACGCACGTTCTCATTTTTGCACATTTCAATGTTTAATATCTGGGTGACCGAGCTTCGCTCGGAAAACATATAAAAACTAATAAATGCGCGTTTTCCCAGAGATAAGACCTAGCTAGATCGATTTCTCGCCCCCAAAAACCTCCATACAGTAAATTTCATAGATCGTTAGAGCCGTTTCCGAGATCCCCGAAATATATATATATATTACAAGAATTGCTCGTTTAAAGGTATTAGATTAGATTTTGAAGAGCTAATTAATACCTCTATTCGTTTTGAAAGACCTCTATGCCAAATTGCAGCTTGCTAGCACAAACGGTCAATGAGGTAAGCAGCGGACAGACAGACAAACAGTTGACTACGGAACCCTAAAAAGCGGTATCGCAGAAGGGGATTAAGGATAAGGTGCAGCAATCAGAGTATTATCATTTGACTGTTATAAAAATGCAACTGTAATCTTATACCTACTTAAGGCAGTATCTTTAGCGATAAGGGACAGCAAACAAATAATGCTTTTAAGTGTAAGTATGCAACATGATTCACGTTTTCACAGACTTATCATTTGCTACTAATCTGTGTGATTGTTTAAAATGGTTTCTTTTCGGAGGTTCTTACTAATTTTGTGTTCCTTCTAATTTAAACCTATTGTTGTGGGAGGTAGAGCTGAAATGCGATTAACGCTGTAATAAATTTTTTTTTATGGTATTGCGGGTTACTCTCATGAATAGATAATTTTAATCTATGTTCTGGCCGAGCCGCCGCTGTTAAAACACAGCGGTTGTTTTAGGACAGTTTTTTAATCTTGTTGAGATTTTATATACATTTAAAATATTTATAAAAAGTGGATATTGCAACCTTATATTTTTACATGATAAAATAACCTTACACGATACAAGTTTATTTGAAGGGAATCAATTTGGTCTGTAAATATATTTATATTTACACACGTCTAAGACACTGACAATAAATTCATGTAAATATATTTTGGAAAGTTGGCTTATAAAAATGTTTGTAAACAAAAACAAATTATTTATTAAACCAACACAATAATAACAGCATAGGTAGCATAGGATCCACAGCGCAGGCTTCGTCATCATAACGTATCGTCGTACCGTGTCGTACCGTGTGTGTGTCGGTATCGTCGTGTTTGTAAACTCGACTGTACCTACATGTTTCAATTCTATTATTTGTTAAAGGTCAACTCATATAATGAATATTATTTTTAGATTTGCTGAAAGTCCACATTTCTAGTAAGGTTATATATTTTGACAAAAGGTCAACCCTTTACCTATTCACGTCAGACGCAGTCAGGCCGCCTGAAGTCTGTATACCAGTGTTGCTTACACCTTACACGGGCATATTCATTTAGATTAATAACGAGTCTGGATTTCTATGGACTTTCTTAAAATGAGATTTTCAATTCTGCTGAATGTCTGTTCATTGGGTGAGTTTTCCTCGAACTGACCACTTGTTATTACTAAACAAATAATAATGAAAAGGTGTGTGTTAATATTTATCATTTTGGTTTGATCCTTTTTTTTGTTGTGTATAAAATGTTATATACCTAAGTTTTTATGGATCCTATTTATTACTTTTTCTTCTCCTCCGTATTTTTGGGAGGATTTAAGTATTATGCCTACTATCACGTTTACAGTGAACTTAAATCCCTGAACCTATCTACATCAAGCAATGAAGTGATTCAATACCAGTAAGTACCAAAAGAAATCACAGCATTGCAATCAGCAGGAAACCCATCAACGAATCAATCCATGTTGTTGATGCAAGAATGGCGGCCATTGGCGAAGTTAATCGAATGCACGGTCTAGTGGACACAACACAAGCTTTGATGGCCTTTTAGCGGACATTGTTTAATTTATGCAGTGAGGAGCCATGTAAAATGTATGATGAAATAACATGAATAAACTACAGTTTATTGGCAGATCGTTGAATGAGGTAAGTGTTTAGTGATACATACATTGATTAATTGACTGAATGAGCGTGCCCCTTGTTTTCGTTTTCTATGTTATCATAATGTTGTATATGTTTGATAACTAGCCATTTGCACTTTTCCTGGAGTTAGTGACGAGACACTTCATGAAGAGGAGTAGGAAGCAATATAATAAAATAAGGTTGCGACACTGTTGCTATAAGGCTGCAGAATAATCTAAGTTGAAAATGTTCATTTAATTATTATTTACATGTTGGTGTAACTGTATTCGTCAGCCTCATTTATATTTATGTCTTCCGCTACAAAACCTATATGTTTACTTAAGAATTGCCTCTTAGACAATAACTAGTATCCAAATAGTTAAGTACTAAATAGTTTTAATAATGTTTAAAATGTATAACTGATAAATTGATACTGCAATTTTTATCACACGCATGTGATAGTTTTTAGTAAATATGGCATGATCATTTCGTTTGAACCTATATGACTAATTGTCCCAATTATAAGATTTATTTAAATCCCCGCATAATGTACATTTACCGTCGCTATTTATTTATTTAACGGCCCAATGAATGCTTATAAGATGTCACAGCGATACGATACCCATTTGTCAGTGACAAAAGTGAAATTCTCACGCATCCAAATAGCAAGAATATTAAAAAAAAAACAAAGAATCTCTAAAAGCCACAAATATTACCGAAAAAAAAACATAGCCGCATAATTCGTGGGCACCACAAAGTTCTAGCGGTGATCTTGTTTGCAACAGCTTGTAAAAGCCGATTCATTTTCAGTTGACAAGTTTACTCCTTCGGGTGCCGGGAACTGCCCGTAAACACCAAACTTGGCGATAACAAACTTCATACCTACTTATATGTACGAAATATCATTTAATATTTACCAGTCGCTTTTCGGTGAAGGAAAACATCGTGAGGAAACCGGACTACTCCCAATACCAGTTTACCCTCTGGGTTGGAAGGTCAGATGACAGTCGCTTTCGTAAAAACTAGCGCCCACGCTAATTACTGGGATTAGCTGCCAAGCTGCCCCAGGCTCCCATGAGCCGTGGCAAAATCCGGGACAACGCGAGGAAGCCATGTCCGTCTTTGGGTGATGGGATGGGTCACTAATTTACATGTGTACTAAATTTCAACTTAATTGGTCTAGTCGTTTCCGTGAAAATAGGCTGTGACAGACGGACAGACAGACGCACGAGTGAACCCTAAAAATTGTATTTTTCACCACTTCTATACCATGAGAGCACCTTATCGTGCCCAGTGAGCACCACGATAAATTAATCAAAGGCTAGCCGTCAAAAATCGACTATGTCTAACTACAAACGTAGCCATTTACCGTCTATCGCTGTCAAAGTGGACAAAACGGTATGAATGTTATAAAAATGTATAAATCTAGACAAGTGTCTTTTATATCATTTAACTTATCCACTTATCAACTAAGTTTAAGTTGGAAAAGTAGACAAGTGACATATTATCCAACGACCATGTTATGCAGTTAATCGTTTAAGGACTATCGCTGTCAAAAGTGGAAAAGACGACAAATCAATAAAAACTGGATAAAATGTCAGTTTTATCATCATTTATACAACTATATCATTTATACAGTCGACCATCATAGCCCTACAGGCAAGGAAAAGGTTCTGTATATAAAGGAAAAATATTGTATAGCTGGTCAACCAAATCTTGTCAGTAAAAAAAGGCGCGAAATTTCTATGGGACGATATCCCTTCGCGCCTACATTTTTCAAATTTGCCGCCTTTTTCTACTGTCAAGATCTGGTTGACCAAGTATATATTATATATAGGGTTTTGATAGAAATAATATATCTACATACTCGTATAGTTACGTAGGTGCGTGTGTAGTGAGTAGGTATGTATGTTTTGTCCTGTGTTCCACGGTATAGTTCGTTTTTTTTAGCATTAGAAAAAAGGTAAACAATCTTGATGTGTCTTTTAGTTGAAAAACATGTTTTAAAAATAAGTCACGGCAAATATGTAACAATTATGAATCTAATATGATCATTTATATTCCTCTGCTTTCATAAGTGTAAGTTACGGATTTTTAATAAGCGTGTTTCAATTAAAAGACATGTCAAGATCGCTTATCTTCTTTCTAATGCTAAAAAAAACGAACTATAGCATCAAATCTCCTAAGCCAATTTTCATGAATGAGTCGTCAATTTTTTTTCTTTTGCGGTTGACAGTTATACGTAGAATTCGAATATAGATAAAAATGTACCTAACGTGCTTTGGCTTAGGTAATTACTAAATACGTTAATAGGAGTTATTATGAGCACATGGAATCATATCCTTCTCTTTTTATTTACTCATTAATAGGTTGAAAACAGTTAACTTTAATACCTTGTACCCGTATTTACGACGTTCTACCACTTAGGTGAATGTCCCAAGGGTCCGTTTTATTGCTATAGCCCTTTTTGCTAACGGTATTTTTACTACTCCTTTGTTTTCCTTGGTACGACGATAGTTGGCAGAACTGTCAAAAGACCGTGAACAGGCTCATTAACAAAAATTGCACACTATTGTGCAATTGCACTATTGTGTGTATACCGTCCGTATAGTATAGTCCGTACCATATACCAACATATGTGTACTTTCGTACAAAAAAAACAAGCAACAAAGGCTGCTCCGGGAGTGCCGATAGAAGTGAAAACTCACCTCACTATGTTACCGACGCCCGGTAACACGATACATACGTTTAGCGGAGGTATTCTATTTATTTATTATATATTATTATCATTCTCAAATAAGATCACACTTTTTCATTGACATGTTTATTTACATACTGCCATGACAACGTCAAATTATTTGAACATAGGTAAAGAGTCTTGAAAAGGAGTCCGCAACATAAATGTCAAATAACAATGAGTTTTTCTTTATTGATTTAAATTGCCATTTAAATTATGAGTGGCCACCTTACGGGGCTTACGGTCACGTGATCGCCTTACGCCCCTTACGGTCACGTGATCGCCTTACGCTGCCTCGAGTTTATCATTTTTTCCCCACCTCAAAAAGTGCCCAGCGCCGCTAAAAAGTTTTCACTTCAAAAAAACAACACAAGTAGGTGTTGTTTTTTTGACGTGACGTTTTTGTGAAGTGCAAAGTATTCACTTTATAGGTTATTTTTTATTGGTTGGTATAGCAGGTAATTATCGCCGGTATTATGAATTCCCTACCGGTATTAAAATTTCCTATAAACATGAATAATTGACTTACAATGAAGTATTGGTAGCATCTGGTGGGTCGACCTTGGCGGTTCCGCTCTGCATCAGCCAGGGAGGATGTAAGTATGAAGCGGTAGCGGTACCAGTATGATGAAAGAAATATACGCTCGTGGACGGAATATCCCTATGGCGGAATTAGCCACATTGACCTTAGTGTGTTTTACAGTTACAGTTATCCTTCCCCGACTTTGACACTGACATATTCGCTACCGACTGCGTCCAACTAACTCACCATTAGTCACAATGCATATCCCTCGTAGTGACATTGGTGCAAGCGAGCTGAACTGCGTTTGAGTTGACGCAGTGAATAGCGTTTAAGGCCGCGTAAAACTCATGGTGAGGGTACATTATCTGTTGAAAACCTAAACCGAGCAGTGCTTGATTGCGATGTAGTTGGAAATATTTCGAAGCAAGTAGTCCAACGTGGCAATTAAGGGTGAAATCACATCTGTCAGCATCGAGCCGCATTTTATATATGAGATATCGCTTGTTAGTATGAAGATGCGTACGCATCGGAAAGCTGAAAGCATGCGTACGCATCTTCATACTAACGAGCAATTTCTCATATATAAAATGCGGCTCGATGCTGACAGATGTGATTCCACCCTAAGCGTAGGCCTAGGCTCTTTAACGTGGCATTTTCCAGACCGTTTAACTTGATTATCTTATATGTGTTCTTGTATTAGACTGTAGAGTATGCTTCGAAGGATGCAATCGTCTTTAAACTCCTACTCCGCCATTAGTTAATGGTGTGGGACTCACCTAATGACCTCGACATCTGGTTGCGATTATTATCAAATTGACGGTCGCGAATAAAGAACCTTTGATGAACAAGTACTGAGTTTAGGAGGTCACTAATTTAATATTACTACATATAAGTATACGGCAACACAAGAGATGTATAAACGGCTCTAACTTTCACAAGTCAAGATTACATTTTAAGATGAAGAATTTAGGGTGTAATGTAATGTAGTAATGAGATACATCTATTTGGCCTAGCTGGGCAGAAAATGTAAAAACCCTAAAAAGGTAAAATTATCATTAGCAATGCTACCATTAATTCATTAAATTCTAGTACAGCTTACTTATAAAAACAAACCTGGATTTTCCAATATGCAGTCCATTACAGCACAGTCATAAATGTCGTAATAAACTTCACTTTAATCCAAACTTATTACGATATAATTCGATGGTTATATTTTGAATATCCACTTTAACACAGTTAAGTAATTTATTTTTTGTCTATTGCCCCACATTACCAAAATTATGACTGACCTCTACCACACACAAAAATGGACTGGTACCTGAACTAATCAGAACAGACGAAAAAATATTTGGACAGATACGTCATTCGGCTGTCAAAAAGGACGACCCCCTACCGCCTTTTAAATTTAACAAAATACTACGTACATTACAACTTTTCGAATCAAATTTAATATCAACTCTGATACCTCACAATAGAGTTCAAATTCAATACTTATTTTTTAGTTCAAAAATGGACTTCGTCGTAGGTAAACTTAAAACGAGAAATAAAATTCAAATTATGCAAAAAGTAGCATTGGATTTGAAACCTTATTCTTAAGGTGAAACGTGTTTTGTTTAACGAGTGTTTAAAAAAGGAATTTAGACATTTACAAGAAATGTATACCTGGATCCGAGATAAGGCTAATCGGTTATGTTTTGTTTGGTCACAGACTGACGTTAACGATCGTTTTGTAGTCTTTTGTGGTTAATGGCGGACACTTTCACTTAACTTTTGACGTCATTTTTGTTAAGGTTACGTGACGGTAGACACGGGCTTCTTTTGTCATTATAATAAACTATTAAAGTCCCTTTTTTGTACGCGGACCGTTACATCACCAGTAAGTTTTGGTTCTGTTTTAAAATAGTGTAATGCAAGTATTATAAGTAACGTTCAGATAGCGATTATTGAGTTGTGATTTTATACAAAAATACATACAGTTTGAAGAATTTCATATTTGACATAAAAATTATTCAATTCGGTAAAAGAAATCATAACTATGCAAGCAATCCTTATGACACCTATGTGTAAATATACACTGTGAAGCCAAAAACTTATCAGAAATCAGGAAGTAAACAATACCCAAGCAGTTTACATTTTGATTATCTTATCTTTATGATTAGTTGCTATATCTAAAACCAGTCGACACCAGGGTTTTGATAGTTGGTTGGTTTTACAATAGGTCTAGTCATATTTGTTACCATACACTTTGGTCTAATTTTAGACATGTTTATGATTACAAATATTACAATGATAACCTTGTAAAATGACGTAAGTAACTAATTTAAACTAAACATCGGTATTTAAATGATATTAAGCTGCATTATAAAATATAGTTACGATTCATATTTTGTAAATTTGAACGACTCCTTGGTATCAGATTGATTTGATATTTGGTATACTTCTGTAATATTTATAACAATGCTATAACGTCCTAACGAAGTTGATTGATCAGAAGGCGAAAACGGACGAATGAAGTCGTCGAAGGAAAAACGCAACGCAACGAGTACGAGTAAGCTCATGAGAAATGTCTTACATAGAAGTCGCAGACATATATATGACAGGAGACACAGGCAACAACAAAGCGTAGGTGTATCTAATAATTCCAGCTTGTAATTAAAAATATCTTATTAGCATGCATATATTATATGCAACATGTGCACTTGACTGACTAGTTCCGACGAATATTTAGTAAAATTAAAAAATGGATGAAAAAAGAAAACGAACTAAACTCGGTTGTTAAAGGCATTAAAGGATAATTTAGTTTATATTGTCATGATGGTAGACAGGAATCGTATGGAATGGACAGGGACAATTATAGGCTAACAGTGTCGTACCTACATCATTATTCGAAGCTTGTGGTTCTCGTATTAGCCAGGTTCTACAATAAATAGGTGGTTATTAATTTAACATACTCGTAGCTATTAGGCCATTGTTTTTGTTTACCGCAATTTCATTTATCGCCGTCATCGGCATATACTGAGCGGGGTCTACGAACAAGATCGTAAGTACCTCAGTGGCACTAACTCTTAGGCCGCTAACTAATCTAATTATGCTCTGATTGCTCAATTCGTATTGCATTTGTCTCGAGTCTTAAAAATAAACGACGTGCAGAATATCTGCATATATATTACAGTGAAGTGAGTACTATGTAGATGATATATAGACTAGGCGCGGGTTGTACCATGCATAATTCCTTTACTCTAAAGAGTACTATTAAATTTCCCGTACAATACGTATTAGCGGACGTTTTTAGAATTTCTAACGGTTTTGGTGCAACTGGTCCTATACTTACATCATAACAAAGACCTCAATCGAAAGTATCGATACAAATATTGGATAAAACTAGCAAAAGGCATGTCTACGATGTACTTTCGTTACTAAACGTAAGAATAGCGGTCAATTGAATGGGATTTGGCCTCATCCCCGCAGCTGAGCTTCGTTACCACGGGCAGGATGAATACACAGCCTCACAATTCCCTAAAGGACACGCATTTGAATATGGGCCCCATTCGGATTGTGAACGAGATATCTATTAGATATCTATTAGACATCACCAAGATACGACAATGAGATTTTTAAAATCTGGCCTGTCAAATTTGACATTTCCGCGATTCTGGAGATACTCTTGAACGATTTCCACAATGTCTAAAACGTCTCGTTAAGTATTTTTAGATCTCAAACCGATTTTGAAACGATCTGTAATACGATAATTTAACGTAAAAGTGACATTGGTTGCCCGAATTGAGCTGCAAAAGATATCTAGTTGAAATCGAAACCACCAGGTATCTAGTACATGTCGTATCGTTCTCTTCTCTAGAACGGATCTTGTTTTCCGAATACCGCGGTATACGTAGTTTGAGTCTAAATTGTCTGATATTACCCGGTGGGTATTTTTCGTAAAGAGTTCGGTTTTTAGGGTTCCGTACCCAAAGGGTAAAAACGGGACCCTATTACTAAGACTCCGCTGTTCGTCCGTCCGTCCGTCCATCCGTCCGTCCGTCCGTCCGTCCGTCCGTCCGTCCGTCCGTCTGTCACCAGGCTGTATCTCACGAACCGTGATAGCTAGACAGTTGAAATTTTCACAGATGATGTATTTCTGTTGCCGCTATAACAACAAATACTAAAAACAGAATAAAATAAAGATTTAAGTGGGGCTCCCATACAACAAACGTGATTTTTGACCGAAGTTAAGCAACGTCGGGCGGGGTCAGTACTTGGATGGGTGACCGTTTTTTTGCTTGTTTTGGTCTATTTTTTGTTGATGGTGCGGAACCCTCCGTGCGCGAGTCCGACTCGCACTTGGCCGGTTTTTTTACGAATAGCCGCAGCGCACATGACATATTTTTTCTGCATCTAGTAAGTACCTTTGTATTACAAATGGTGGTGTGGCTTACCTTCGTACATCTGCGCGTACTGAGGGAAGCCGGCAGCTCGTAGCCATTTGCACGCCTCCGCCGCTTCGATCTCTGAAACAATAACACAATAACGTTAAAATATTTCACGCAAATATTGCTTCTGCAACAAATGAATTTCAAACACCAAGCTCCGAAAATATATATTTTTATTTGGAAGAGCAAACCTTGATGAACATCTTTTCGACTCTGTCTCTGAGAATTCCTAAGGAAACTAATAATATAATCATTTTAGTGCAACATAAAAATAACGAGAGTGGCACGAGACCAATGACAGTGAAACTAAAGCGCCTTAAGCTAATCGAATAAGTTATAGCATTAGAAATTCAAAACAAATAAAACCAAATGATGTCCATTACTCCAAAAATGGGGTAAACCGCTTACGCAAG
Source organism: Cydia amplana (assembly GCF_948474715.1). NCBI lineage: Eukaryota > Metazoa > Arthropoda > Insecta > Lepidoptera > Tortricidae > Cydia > Cydia amplana. The sequence continues at coordinate 10,337,319 of NC_086069.1, read as the reverse complement.
CAAAAAACCTTCAAGGGCCGGACACAAACAATAGATAGAAACAAAATGCCTTTCTCCTATAAATATTAATAGTTGAACCACCAGTGTTATAGATCCGTGCGTGCCTGACAAAGTTAATGAAAATTCAAAGGCGGCGGATGGTTCGAGGGTTCAAGTGATTTCTGTTACGTTAACTGCTTTATCCACGGTGTAGGCCATAGGGCCAATCAGTGCCATTGTAGGGCTGACGGCTACAAATGTCTAAATAATGGAGAGAAACCACTCTTGAAATAAACCACAAATCTGTGAGCATGCGTGAAAGTGGAATGGATACGGCTGTCGACCTAACGAAGCGTCTGACGAAATCATTAACTATAGGTACTTAAGATGATTTAATTAAGGCTTAGAACGCACCGAGATTAATTTCTTGCGGTTTCAGAGCCGCAAAAACTGTAACGTACGGCATGCTTCTTAAGCGCACGCATTTGCAAAACTGAAACCACAAGGAATTAATCGCAGTGCGTTCTAATAAATCCTTAGAGAGGTTTCCTAGCCTTATGCAAGCTACATATTTCAAAATTAAGTAGTTCTACATAGTTGATCTTTACTCTACTAATAAACATCAGTGGCCTGTTTGTAGGTATAGGTATACATTTAGATAATTTTGGATTAAATACACCAATACAGCATAATAACAAGTCTGGCACATATTACACATGAAAATAGTTACCCATGGACTTAGGAAATCAGAAATACTTACCCTTTGAAAGCACATAAGCACCTTTTGAAATAAATTTACACAAAATTCAAATAGATATTTAGACGAATATTCGATGTAATCTTTTAACCTTTTAATTAATGGATTCATATTGTTATGAAAAAGTGTCGACACTTGTCCGGTATAAATCACATAATTCCACCATATAAACTTTAAATATTACGAAATCTGTCTGCACTACATCAAGTTGCATTAAGTAGGTACATATAAGTAATAAATAAATAAAAACTGAAAGTGAGATCTCATTTGAATTGCAAATTAATAATTCTACGTGCGATTAATTATAACTACAAATGGTTGGACACAGTAACCTTTGGCTGGAAAATAAGTTGCATATCGAATCAATAAACATCGGATATAAGTAAAACGAATATAATATGTATGTTCTTGGTTAGCTCAGGAGTGAATCACGTTTCCTAGAATAGGACAATAATCAGATCGCTGTACCAAAAGATGTTTCACAGAATGAAGTACTTATCTTGTTAATTTCAATCAGGCCGAGTGTTTCATGTTTTCCTTGTATTCATCAGTATCTTCAGAAATCTTTTACTTAGATCAAGAGCTTCTATAATGAAAAAAGCTTAATAATGTAAAAGGATTTGGGAGATTTGAAAAACAATATTCAAATATTGTGGGATTAGTACGGACCTAGAGAAAATATTCTCAAATGGAATACGATATTACAATTAGAGCTTAGGTTATAATATAAGCAGAGCTCGGCGGGGGTGAGCTATTTACCTTATAATTTGACGTGAGATATGTCAAATTATAAGGTAAATAGCTCACCCCCGCCGAGCTCTGATTATAAGCGATGAAATGAGTTTAAAGATCCTTGTATTTAGAGTTTTAATGCCATGCCAAAAATAAGAGTTTAAACAAACATACTAGTATGAATATGTCACCGTAAAATTGTAAACACTCGTCATATTATAATCTCGCTAGTTACATTATAAACTGACGGTAGGGAGATTATAATCTAACCTAACCTACGTTAGATTATAAACTAACGGGTTCACAATCTTACGGTGTCATATACAAGATGAAGATGCCTTGTCCAGTCTACACTAGCGAGTAACTCCTCATTTTGGAAGGTATCGAGGTCGGGAGTTCAGTTCTAAGTGGCAAAGTGTGCGGCAATTTTTCACCGCCGTGTATTGACTTACTTTTAATGTCTCAATAGGGTTCCCCATGACAACTGTTTGTCTAAACATGATCATTATGTACTTAATTGAATTGGACCTAACCAGATATTTAAGTTAAACATTTACCATTGTGTGAAACGTAGTACAAAGTTATAGGTAGCTCTGGCGTCGTCGCACCGAATTTAGATCAGATTCAATAGGTACATATCGACGCATATTGGAATCAGACGATTGTATATTATATACAGTGAGCGAGTCAATATTGGCTTCTACATTGTACCTAAAGTCTATTTTTTTATTCGGTAGACTGAAATGACAGTTAATAGTATGAAATGACATTTCATGTTCATACTATTAGCTGTCATTTCAGTCTACCGAATAAAAAAATAGACTTTAATGGCTCCTCTACACGATGGGCCAGCGCCGGCCACTCCAAGGGACGCATTTATGCGTTAGAGGGAGCAAGTGATATTGCTATCTCATTCTACCGCATAGTTGCGTCCCTTGGAGTGGCCGGCGCTGGCCCATCGTGTAAAGGAGCCATAACACGGCTTGTTTTCTCTTATCAGATTGAAAATGTTCCTTTCTTAATTATATAGTTATTGTTTGTTTACAATCGCACCAAAATTTGTGAAAAGCTTGTAATATTATTGGAAGTTGTAACATTGTGGCGCCATCGAGCTGATCGCTTTAGCTATAGGTATACTAGTTGACGGTGAATAAAACCGTACAACAAAAAATATTTTTTTGACAATAAATTATTTAGGTTAATATGCTCCCGTCGTCTACAGAACCCGTTCGTTATTTTTCTAACAAGTTAGCAGCAACTACATTCTGAAGACGTATTACCCGTTTAAAGGGCCCGTGTTTTGATACTAGCAAGTGATTTAGATAGTACATCTCGGCTTTTATGTTATTTCGGTTATTTATTACCTGTAAAGAGCCCTTAATTGGTTTCATCACCTGTGTTTTAACCGTGGAATTGATTTCGGCCATTATTTAATAGATAACTAGTTTTGTAAACGTTTTGTTTATCGCTTTCTTTCTTTAATGAGAATTTTAAGTTTGATCAATAATCATTTTATTGCATTATTACTTTTTAGTCCAGCGCTCATTAGAACGGTTGCATTTATTTTGATGAAATAAAGTTGAAGTGATACTTTCTTTGATGTTAAATTCAGCTGTATCCGAAATATCATTAACAGTCTATTTTGTACGTACTTATACATATGTTCTTTTTCGTCACATAGTTCTTGTTTGGAAAATAGTAGTACTGCGTTGCCATACTTGGTAGAACGAGGTGAGACTATTCGAGATAATAATGCTTGCTTTTTGTAAGTGCAGACATCTCCACATGTAACGTCATAAGTTTCACACATCACATTTTTCTTTCAATACTTAGTTGTCACTGAGCAGGGTATGGCCTTGTTGTGTTAATGAGGCGGTATGCCGCACGCTATTTGTTCTGGACTTAATTAAGCTCTGTTGTTGACAGACGAGTAATATGCGCTCGGCCAAATAAAGGTCTTCACAGAGGCAGCTAAGCCATTTGTTCTTTATGAAGTGTAATAGATTATTCTAAATATCTGGGAGACCGAGCTTTCATCGAGAAATTTCATCGAAATTGTTAGAGCCGTTTCCGAGATCCCCGAAATATATATATATAATATATATATATATAAATAAATAAATATGCAAGAATTGCTCGTTTAAAGGTATTAGATAGATACTGCATAATAGAATATCTACTTACGCTATAGGTATGTATATATACCCTTTATAACTCGATAACTAAAAGTATAATATGTATATAAAAATAAGCTTTGTGGTATATTTTCAGTTAAGTATTTGGCCGGATGACTAGTAGTGAGTATTAACAATTCTATGCAGCCCTTCCTAGTTATGACTAACTAATTGTAGGTATGTAACTAAATAACATTTTTAAGTGAAATATTCAACTAGTTGAGGTCTAGTTACGTCTCTCGTCGCATTAATTACGTCGTTTCACACAATTACACATAACGACAAGGACATTATTTTGTTTATACTGGAAGATAAAGAAAACGTAAGAAATCCTGTAACTTTTAAAGAGCCAAATTCATAACTTATTTATTTATTTACCTAAGAACTTTCTCAGGTGTTTATGTATTTTCTCAGCTGTTAAATAATACTGTTTCCTATACATGTTTTGACTAATGCAAGTTACTGGTTTATAGTTGTTTGCGGTTTGGGAGTTGGTTGCAAATTATCGCCGACTCTATAATACCATAGGTATTTGTCATTTGTTTACGTTGAAAGCAAATAAAAAGGTGTCAAAAACACCCATGTAAGACTTTTCACACTTTTGTGATAATATTACGTGTGTTTACATAACTCGATTTTACATTATGTTGGATTTGCGACATATTTCAATAGCTACTAGGTAAAAAACAATTCTAGTATCTTAAACGTATTTATAATAGGTACGTAGGTATATTCAGGTGATTTCCGAGTAAATAATAATTTACATAAAATATACGTGAACATAGTTTTTTTTCATGTTTCCTGATGTTAGTTTTAATGAAATTGTTTGACAAATTATTTTTGTACAAAAGAACGACCCTTGTTGACGGATACAGCAAGCATTTATAGTAATGGACCCTATAATGGACGTGGAACCGGTAATGGGACATAAAACCACAAATCCTCTAAAATAAGTATGTAAAAGTAGTTTATAAACACTGGCAATATTTTACCATAAATATGAGTCATAGAGCTGTTTAAGTTTGACTTTTTATTAATTTCGGTTACTTTTAACAAAAATTGGCGCCAACCCAAAAGTTTCCACTCACTGAACGCATGTCACTGAAAAAATAACCAGTAAGAATTCTTAACAACTTCGCTAAGATAGGTGAGTTCATATATTAAATTGTAATTAAATATTACTTGGTGTAAACTAGAAAGTGTTTTGTTAATTGCATTTACCATGAGATAAGGTATACAACACACTATGTTGTGACTCTAGATATGTATAAAAAATAGTGATATTTTGCCCAATCCCATTATAGGAGCTCTAAAACTGCATACCTCCTATGATGGGACAATTTACACAATGATGCTTGCCATGGCGTAATTTCATGTTTAAACAATACAGAAGTATAATGTAGTTACGAACTATGTCAGGAGGTCTCCTCGGACATCGGATAAAAGAATATCGTTTTAACAAAATTTTATTTAACTTGCCCTGTTAGTTTCTACTCGTATGTTAGCTAGTGTGGTTCAAATCTTGGAAATGGCATTTTTAGCCACTTTCGGATTTCCGATTGAGTTGAAATTTTGGATACGTACGCAAATCGGATGACAATGCAATATTATGATAACATGGACCAGATCTTATGATGGAGACAGGAGGTGGCCATAGGAACTCTGTGATAAACGCAACCTAATTGTGTTTGGGTTTGTTAGAATTTTCTCGATGAGTATTAGTTGGCTGTCGAAAGAAAAATACATTCTTACATAAAAGCTTATACCAAAAATGACTATTAACTAGTTTTTTGCCAAAAACTTATTCCCTTTTCCAATATCTTATACTGATAGGGTATCTCCATTATGGGGGGCCCATTACTGGATCCACGTCCATTACCGGGGTTCCATGACTGGAGAAAAAAAACATAGTTTTAATTTATTAATTATGTGGAAACTAATTGCAGTATCTTTGATACAACACGCCTTAAAGATGAAAGAAGGATAGGATATTCATCTTTTAACAAGCTAAGCAGTAGTACTTTTACATGTATCAGGGAAATATCACAAATACTCAAAATTTCCTCTTAAATGTCCCATGACTGGTGCCGTTACTATATCAATGGAATTTTACAACACCAATAAGTACATATTAGAGTACGCGTTCCAGTTCTAAGCAGATAATGAAGTGAAGTGGACATCGTTACGATAGTGGCCCGGAAGGCGTTAACGTTTACACAATGGAGCCATTTGCTGCTGATGTCAGAGCCGATAGCACTTCATCTGTTTTTGAGCAGTTGATCACAAATTGTTGCTAGTAGGGTGGGGGCAGTTACTTTGCATGAAGGTATCTATAAATCCCGGTTGAAACTATGATTAAAACATGTAAAATTAAGTAGCTATTTAGCTTAGTAATAGTCTGCCTGCAGTTTCGACTGACGTAACATGTACCTTAAATATAGAAAATAAAATAAAATGGAACACTAGCAATTTCATGAATAAGTACAATGGCTCGAACTATTTTTGGTTTTTCTTCGTAATTAAATATAAATTGCATTGTATATATAGCTTGCGTGCGTGCTTTACGAATGTAAAAATAAAAATATAAAAAAAAAATACCTGTGATTTGCACTACGTTCAAATTAGGAACACTCATGCTGGAATTGCTGGACTGCCCACCAACTCACTGGCACTTCGAAAATGGGTTAAAATCGATCAGGCGCTTATTAACACCCTTTTATACGCAAATTAACACATTTCTAACGAGCCGTTTTCCATTACGTTACACCATCAACCGGTTCCGATATAAAAGAGTTATGGTTTTTATGGTCACGTTATACGTTTACTTTCACTCGTTTTTATGGTTATTGATGGTTTTCAATGGGCTTTTCGCAGCGGTTGCGTAAAGATTAATAGAAAATTTACCATTGAGAACACATTTAAATAGTATAAAAAAACCGGAATTAGAGCGAAACACTTTTGATACTTTTCGGTCGAAGTCATTAACACTGCAATAAACCTGTAACTAAATCCATATAAACAAGTTATCCAGATTTTCCGCTTTGACCAAAAGAAATTTCCAAAAACCAGTCTAATTTTTTAAATTTAAAGTTATGTTTGTTCTTATATTTTTTTAATAAATAAAAGCAAAGCACATCAAACACAGTATATCCCGTACTTTCAAAACGTTTTTTCACCACAACAATACACTACAAACATATTTTTCTCGTTTGTTTTTCGTTGAAAAACATGCGTTCGCGCACCAGAGCTGTGCTGGAATGATTATCAGTTTTTTATCAGAAACTAGTCACTTACGTATTGTGTATTAGCGTCTGCGATAGCGGGACTATGATTCAGTATTGGAAACTGTATTTGGATACGGTAATTTTGTTTTAGTTTATGGGTTTTTAATCTGGCTTTTATGTAGGTACCTAGTTAGGACATTTATGTGAATTCGTGATTATTAATTATGCTTAGGTAACTATGAATTAAAGCAGTTAAGTCGGTTGGTAACGGAAAGAATCGATTCGTAACATTCCGTTAAATTCATTCATGGTTCTATTTAACCATGATTATAATATATTGTTTAATATAATTTGGATAAACTAATTTTAGGATTCGTTACAAAAATTGTAAAATAAACCCTTAAAAGTAAAAATAAAATATATATACATATGTATATGTATTTTTAGGTGGCATTGAGACATACAATAATTTTACGGTTTAGACAAAGCATTTTTTTTGGTAATTTATGGACTAGATAAGTAGATATATACTTGCACGCTGGCATGCAAGTTATATAGGTACATGAACTCAAACACAATGTATTGTAACATTCCTATGCTGTATCAATGCAAATATTTAAATAATTTCCGATTTCTAATTTCTGCGGGCTTTAGTAAATACTTCTGAAAATAATCCAAAAAGTGTGTCCAACTTCCCCTCTATCTTTTGACCCGAACGTACAAATAAATAAATAAACTTTAATAATAATTATAATAACGACCCCACGGACCCGAGTGCTCCAGAGAGTCGGTCAGGGTCTCCGTCTCCGGCGTGTCTTCTTCGGTCGGAGTGGACCCCAAGGGGGTCCCCTTGGGGCAGGACTCTCGGCTCTGGCTTGCCTTCATTGGCCGTCCAGAGAGGAGTCGTTAGAGCTTTATGCTCCAGGGGTGGAAGTGAAATTTGCGTAAGCGCGAGTTGGCACAGTGGCTGTTTACAGCCACTGCGTAGAAAGCGGTGTACACCTCTCGACACCCCTGAGCCGCTCACACCGATGTTGCCCCTGGTCGTCTTTATGGCGACAGTTTCAGGGGCCCATCTAGTCAGCGGCGAGTCACCACCTGCCTCGATAACTTGTGTAAACCTTGTTATGGCAGGTGTCCGTACGTCTTTGCAATAGCCCAGTCTCATAGTCCACCCAAACTTCAATCCATAGACCGGTATTCTGTTCACTTTTTTTCTACAATAATCCCAATGCCTGCTGAGACCGGTTCATGGGTGTCTATTGTTGCACCTGTAAACGGGTCCCAGCAGGCGTTCTACATGACATTAAAGCTCTCCAAAGCGCCTCTACGTGTTGGATCTATATCCCCACGCAAGCCTATCAAAAGACCGGGATTTATAGGCCCGTGATCCCAAAAAAAGGAGATACAAATTATAATAATAATACGAAAATTATTTTGAACACGATTGGATAGGCCATTAAGGAGTTTTTCCAAAAATACTTCTTCTTATTATAAAAAGGACGCAAGTGCTGCGAAGGGACGCCCTTTACATACTTATAGTATGGCACGGAACTTTCCATTGTGCATGGCCCGATAAGCACATGGTTGGTTTTTTTCTTACTCAATTATAAGTGTATATTTTACACATAGAAAAGCTAGGTACACAAATTAGGAGTATTTAACTATATCTAAAAAATAAGATATTTCTAAGTGCATGTAAAATAAATAATTATATACTATATGTTTATTATAAACCGTAAACAAACAATCAAACATCCAAAAAACCTTATCCAAATTTTCTAACATCACGTTTCCTAACGTCCGAATGACTTTAAAAATTAAGTAAAATATTTAGAGCCCTCCTTATCAGTGACTGTCATTCAATATGCAACATGACATGATGGTTATTTGTAGACATACCTATTTGGGCGACGTAGATCAACATTACGAGTAGAAGTATGTTTAATTGTTTAGCCTTATACTTTTGTCATAGAGTTGGTTTTGCATTATAAAAGTAACTAAGGACTGGAATTAAGAGTTTATTTTTTCATGTAAGTATTAAGAACAGCGTATGATTTAGTCGGAATATTATAAAACAAATCGAACACGTTTTTTGAATAATGTTTAATGATTGATTACAGTACAGACGTCAGAAAGTCTAAAATATAACAAACAATGCTTGCACTGAGGCCACGTAAACTAGGTAATCGGACCATTACCAGAACCTTACTCATACACCGTGCGAAATAAACCAGCGCTAAACAACACTGCACGATAGCCATCAATCATTATCGCTTCCTACTCTTTATTAAAAAGTCAGATCATACAAAATAATTCATGGCACTTACTACATTTTTTCATGAGAGCCGAAGATGTATGGCGTGAGTCATACAGGCTGTTATCAGTTTCTAGATTTGCGAGATCGGTGAATGAATGTGTCATCGCAGGTACGAAAATGTTGAATAGCATTATCGTGTTAACTCACTTACCAAGTGCATTGTTGAGTACATAATGCGACTTGATAAAATAATCTGTAGCGGAATTCGAACTTTAAAAATCTGATCTTGATTTGATAGTACATACTTGTAATGTATCGGGCGCAATCATTATATATATGTCGGCGGCAGATCGTAAAATCGGGCATATCGAGATATTCCTAGGCATATCATGAAACGCCGCCATTTCATGATCTGACTAAGATTAACCCAGGCGTATCACGATCTGCCTTATAAAAGAGGCGGCAGATCGGTCAGACCAATGTATTCGTTGATATTCCTAGCTACATACCGGGCGCATCGTAAAATAATTGATGAGATATTCCTAGGCATATCATGAAACGCCGCCATTTCGGAACGTAAACTTTCCTTTTGAGCCTTGAGGTTTGCTCGATATGGCTGGTCGTCGCACTAGGCAGATCATGAAATGCCGGCGTTTCATGATCTGCCTAGGAATATCACCCCTTGAGGTTTGCACGATATGGCTGGTCGTCGCTAGGCAGATCATGAAATGCCGGCGTTTCATGATCTGCCTAGGAATATCACCCCTTGAGGTTTGCACGATATGGCTGGTCGTCGCCAGGCAGATCATGAAATGCCGGCGTTTCATGATCTGCCTAGGAATATCACCCCTTGAGGTTTGCACGATATGGCTGGTCGTCGCTAGGCAGATCATGAAATGCCGGCGTTTCATGATCTGCCTAGGAATATCACCCATTGAGGTTTGCACGATATGGCTGGTGGTCGCTAGGCAGATCATGAAATGCCGGCGTTTCATGATCTGCCTAGGAATATCACCCCTTGAGGTTTGCACGATATGGCTGGTCGTCGCCAGGCAGATCATGAAATGCCGGCGTTTCATGATCTGCCTAGGAATATCACCCCTTGAGATTTGCACGATATGGCTGGTCGTCGCTAGGCAGATCATGAAATGCCGGCGTTTCATGATCTGCCTAGGAATATCACCCATTGAGGTTTGCACGATATGGCTGGTGGTCGCTAGGCAGATCATGAAATGCCGGCGTTTCATGATCTGCCTAGGAATATCACCCATTGAGGTTTTCACGATATGGCTGGTGGTCGCGCTAGGCAGATCATGAAATGCCGGCGTTTCATGATCTGCCTAGGAATATCACCCCTTGAGGTTTGCACGATATGGCTGGTCGTCGCTGGGCAGATCATGAAATGCCGGCGTTTCATGATCTGCCTAGGAATATCATCCCTTGAGGTTTACACGATATGGCTGGTCGTCGCACTAGGCAGATCATGAAATGCCGGCGTTTCATGATCTGTCTAGGAATATCCCCCTTGAGGTTTGCACGATATGGCTGGTGGTCGCTAGGCAGATCATGAAATGCCGGCGTTTCATGATCTGCCTAGGAATATCACCCCTTGAGGTTTGCACGATATGACTGGTCGTCGCTAGGCAGATCATGAAATGCCGGCGTTTCATGACTGCCTAGGAATATCACCCCTTGAGTTTGCACGATATGGCTGATGGTCGCGCTAGGCAGATCATGAAATGCCGGCGATTCATGATATGCCTAGGAATATCACACCCTACTTATTTGATATGCCTAAACGTCACTAGGCAAATCGTCAAACGTTGATGTTTGAACGATATGGCTGGTAGTCGCTAGTCAGATCATGAAATGGCGGCGTTTCATGGTATGCCTAGGAATATCTCGATATGGCCGATTTTACGATCTGCCTCCGACATATAGAATGTTATATTTATTGCAAATATTTAGAATGAAAGAAGCAAATGATGTGAGTTCAAGCTTCAAAGAAAACATGGAAGTATTTAAACTGAAAATCACTTTTACTTTGACTTCAATAGGAAAAGTCCTTGTTATAAAGCGCTGAATGGGCACCCTACGCATAAATCTTTACGCCGATACTCGCGGTCGCGGCAATAATGCAGCCAAGAGCCCATATTTCTGCGTGAAGTGTGGTTATACGAGGCAGTGCTCCTCTTGGGTCTTATATAAAAATTTTAAGATGTGTGAGGTTAAGTGCGTCACTATATTACAGATGTTTACTTAATAGCTGAGAAAATCAAGTCCATTTTAAAATCTTGCCATTGTAAAATGTAACATTATTTGCTTGCAATGTGTATTTATGTAGTAATTTTAATTTATGTATTTGTAATAATTGTATAGCGTAGAGTAAGAAGAAAAATGGCGAAATTTTAGGATCGTGAGATGAGTTCGAGAATTAAACATGATATTAATGATATATGCTACATCTTGTAAGGTTTGTACATAGGTCTATTCTTTAAAAAATGCCGGCTGCCTTGCATAACTTTTAATAAATTCTTTCGTTTCTAAATTACACCTTATACTACTTTTATATTGCTGGTATATTTTAAGCGAGTTTCTATGACTATGTCAGTGCTAAGTAGCACAAACCAGCCACAGAAGTATATTTGGGCTTTTACGAATTGCCAGATGTTCCTGCGAGTATGTTTGAAATAGGACGCTAATATGTATATTCCGTATTTTGCGACTTGGTGGAGTTGGTGGAGGGAGATTTAGAGTAAATTCGCGTGCTGATTTGGGCTCATTCAGGTGACTCGCAATGTTGGCAAAGCCTGTCTGTATGAATGTGTATATTTAGAGAGGGCTAAGAATAGGTAACTGACATTTTGAGTTTTTCTGAGACTTATTTTCGGTAAAAGAATATTTATTTATTTATTCACTTCGCTTGCTTCAGGAGTACAGTTTTACGAAATTGAACGATTCCTCACACCGTATTTAAATACAGTTCCGTCATTCGTCAATAAGCAAAACATTTCCGCAGGATTCAGTTACCGCTTTGCATGTATAAAGAAGTCGCATCGTCACTGGACACTTACTTTAAGAAAAAGTACATAAAATACCTGATCACTAAGTAATGGGAAGGTTTAGGATATAATTCCACGCTAGCAAACATATTTACATACATTAAAATAATATTGGATCGGCGGTACAAATACCGTCTATAAGAATGCAGTCGTTAACATTCTCTTTTTAAAAATTTAAAGTCAGTTCAATATGTATGAGTAAAAATCGGCCTGCTTTTAAAAACGGATTAAAACCACAACAAATAATATCAATACCTAATTTCGTGTATAAGTAAAAGACTAAGTATAATTGTCTTATATGAGCGTGTCAATATTTTTAATGCTAACCAATGAGACTTTATATTGCTGTTAAATATTGGATTAAATTTATTTTTAAGAAATTAAATTATTGCGAAAGATATGCGCAGGATGATAATTACAAGTGAGCATTATTGTGTTTTAATCCATATAGCAAAAATAGAAACCGGTAATCACGCGCGGTTACTACGCGCGTAATTTTATTTTTAGTTGGAAGTATTATTTTAGAGAACTGTGCTCAAACCAGGCGGCCTAGCCAAGGTGACAATCGTTATCGCTTCGCCATCGAATCGCTTTATGTCTCTCTATCTCTCTTCCATATTAGTGTGACAGTGACAGTTGCGTTTCGATCGCTACGGAGCGTAAGCGATTGGCACGTTGGCTACGCGGCCTGATAATGGGTATCCAACAAAGTACTTATCATAATTTACCGGGGTTAATTATTATCATTTTGTTGAACGAGCAAAGTGCAGTATTTCGTAAACATATTTTAAATCGCCCACCCGCATTTATTTCGCTTTTCCAGTTGACTATATGGCCGTAACGAACAGTAAAAAGGTGCAAAGTGGCACTTAGAATTCAATTTCGCAGAGAGAGTGCTTGTCATAAAAACATATTCACGTGAAACAAGGCATTTGTTGCAGTGGACGGGGTGTGGACTGCGGGCACTGCGGCAGTAATCTGTTGCGGCACGCCTTGGGATAAGCGGGGCGGGTAGCGTGTACTGGCCCCGTAGACAACATGCCAATCGCTAACGCTACGTAGCGAACGAAACGCAACTGTCACTGTCACACTAATATGGAAGAGTGATAGAGAGACACAAAGCGATTCGATAGCGAAGCGCAAGCGATCGTCACCTTGACTAAGGCCGCCTGGTTGCACTTGCTCTTTACACAGCGCTTTTAGGTACAAAACGCTACACGCTACAGTTGTACGCGTTTTGGCCAAGAATACATTTTTGCCAAAAACTTATTTGACATATGACACGTACAAATCCTTATGAGGCACTTGCTTTGAAACATTTTGTTTAAGTATCGAGCTAAGCCATAGCCTTACTCGAATCTCATACAAATTCATGACCTCGACATAGGAGGTTCAGCCCGTAAAGCATGACGTTAGGACATTTTTACGAGACCCCGTGACTAGTTCTAGTCGAGATCTTGATTTTATGTTCTGTTTAAAATTCTACTACTTAGGAGATGAAATGTTTAGTGGAGGCAATAGATTTAGAGACACGATTATTTTAGTCACAAATCGTTAATGAACCCCGTAGGTACTTGTAGATCCAACACCTGTTTTTAGTTGTTTGTTGCAGACGAAAAGTACATTTTTATTTTATTTTAAAATATGCCTCCTCTATTTTGTAAATAAGTATGTATATTCATGAACAATTTTACGCTATTCTTTTGTAACTATACTTACACCAATACTCTTTTTTAGGGTTCCGTACCCAAAGGGTAAAAACGGGACCCTATTACTAAGACTCCGCTGTCCGTCCGTCCGTCCGTCCGTCCGTCTGTCTGTCACCAGGCTGTATCTCACGAACCGTGATAGCTAGACAGTTGAAATTTTCACAGATGATGTATTTCTGTTGCCGCTATAACAACAAATACTAAAAACAGAATAAAATAAAGATTTAAGTGGGGCTCCCATACAACAAACGTGATTTTTGACCGAAGTTAAGCAACGTCGGGCGGGGTCAGTACTTGGATGGGTGACCGTTTTTTGCTTGTTTGCTCTATTTTTTGTTGATGGTGCGGAACCCTCCGTGCGCGAGTCCGACTCGCACTTGGCCGGTTTTTATACATTATCAAATCTACCTACTTCTTTAATGTAATGTAGGTACGAGTATGTACTTACCTATACTATGGTATGGTATTTAAAATAGATAATATATGTTAAGTTGTCAGAAGCAGCTGCATTTTATACAAACTCCACCTACTCAAGTCTTATCTAACTCGTAAAACTAACAACTTCCTACTGTCATCAAAGTTTTAAAAACTTTCGTTTATATTAATAAAGTTTCAGCTTTCTGCACTGAAACATAATTTAGACGCCATAAAGATGCCTTGAAACAGAGGAAAGTGACGGCCGCGCGAGTTTATGGCTAACTTATGCCAAGTTAAACCACTTAAAGCAGCATTTTATTGGCACTAGAACCTTTACACATGACACTTTCGCATATTTTTAGTTATAGTTATAGATGTAAACTATAGAAAGGTATATAAGATAAGATAAGGTAAAATTGTACTTATTGAAGAATATCCAAAAATTAAGACAATCATACTACGCTTAAATAGTACTTAAACACTGTAAATATACTAAGATTTTTAACTCGGTTGAATAGACATATTAAATATATTAAAAACGGGTCACTCACATATTTTAAGTCGAAAAACGCTCGACATGTTTCACTTCGTACTTCGTTTTTAATATATTTAATATGTCTTTGTCTCACGGAAGTTTTGTTATTAAAATCGGTTGAATAGAGTTTAATTAGAGAAAACATAAATTTTCATACATAATACCTATATGTAGTTACATATGTACAAAGTGGCATAGTTTTTTAATTTGGCTCACCTCAATAGGTATACCACCGACACTGATATCTTTATTTGAACATCCCTTTTTAACCGTCAAATTGTGATCGTGCTCATTTTTTAAGGTACGTTACATCACACGTACCTACCCAGTGGGTAGGTGGGTAGTACAGCCTTATCCTGACTTGGCAGTAAGGAATTGCTTCGACATTTAGTACTGCTACTTGATTGGAACAGATGCAGGCGTGCGCCGCGCTCATACCGTATCGATGCTGTAAATCTTTTTGTATTTTGTTTTTAAATTTTGTTTAAATAGCACATGTACAGAAGAAGGCAAACTCCTTGAGCAAACGATCGTCATTATGTGCTTTAATTTGCGCAAACTTGCTGCCATTAATGACGAGACCTCCCCATAATGCTCAAGAACCTTGCCGGCACTTGTATTTCTCTTTGATGTTAATCTATATACACTGGATAACGAATATTAAATAAATAAAAGCGATGAATCAGCTCAATACTCCCCCTGAAAACAGGAAACTCAAAACGCCATTAAAACTGTTTGAAGAGGATAATTAAATTCTCAATTCACAAGACGATCAAATCTCACACTCTCGAACTGAAGAAATCTTACGAGGAAAATATTTGCAGGAAATTAACTCCATTCTAAACCATTTCGTGTTCTCATACTGTGGGTGTCTGATTGTCAAATTAGTTAAAGTGACAAGGCGTGAAAATGATAGGATCCGCTTCACGTATGGGAGTCTATCTTGCCTCTAATGTATCTTGGGGGAGACCTCACAGCAGTCACACCTTCTGTCATCAGTAAATCAAGCTAATGATTGCTAATGGACGATGACGCAACGATAATTCATTGTGCTACAAATGTCGTAACGCTGAATTAACATCTGCCCACGTGCTCATCCCACTAGAGTTGCTATTGCAAAATATGTATTACATGTGTCATTACTCATTACAATTGGACGTCTTACTGCAATAATTTGTCAATATTTATTTAGTGTTGTGGTGCTGACAAGGACGCATCGACTGCTAACCATTAGACCTCGACACACCAGGGGACGCTTACCTAGCTCACGGCGAACATAACTCACTATTAACAAATAATACAATAGGCAAAATCCTATATGTACCAAGATATGAGACGCTCCTCTCCCCTTAAAATTAAGTAAATTTAACATATGGAACACTATTAACATCTTTAAAGGTGACAGTCCATTTCCAACTGCAGCTGCACTACCGCTGCGGCGTTACTGGTGCGACATTACTGCAGCGGCGATAGCGGCTGCGACTACTGCTGTTGCGTCGTGCAGTCGCAGCAGCGTTCGTTAGTTGCTTGTCAGTGTCAGACGTATAAATAAAAATAGTAATTTACTTTTGTATATTTTACAAGAAAAAGCAAGTTACAATAATTATGCTACATGCTAACGAAAAAGAAGACCAGATTGCCTTTCTACGGGAGTCAGAGGCAGTCGAAGACAGCTACCAATAAAATCTGATATTGAATTGTCGTTGTGAGTTGTGATTCAGGGAATATTACTGATTAAATGAAAAGCAATTCAACGTTGCTTGAGGCTTAATAATTGAATAAATACACCCAAATTACCCAAATGAAATGAATGCAGAGGAAAAATTACTTAAGGTAATGCCGGCGTTTCATGATCTGCCTAGGAATATCACCCATTGAGGTTTGCACGATATGGCTGGTGGTCGCTAGGCAGATCATGAAATGCCGGCGTTTCATGATCTGCCTAGGAATATCACCCCTTGAGGTTTGCACGATATGGCTGGTCGTCGCCAGGCAGATCATGAAATGCCGGCGTTTCATGATCTGCCTAGGAATATCACCCCTTGAGATTTGCACGATATGGCTGGTCGTCGCTAGGCAGATCATGAAATGCCGGCGTTTCATGATCTGCCTAGGAATATCACCCATTGAGGTTTGCACGATATGGCTGGTGGTCGCTAGGCAGATCATGAAATGCCGGCGTTTCATGATCTGCCTAGGAATATCACCCATTGAGGTTTTCACGATATGGCTGGTGGTCGCGCTAGGCAGATCATGAAATGCCGGCGTTTCATGATCTGCCTAGGAATATCACCCCTTGAGGTTTGCACGATATGGCTGGTCGTCGCTGGGCAGATCATGAAATGCCGGCGTTTCATGATCTGCCTAGGAATATCATCCCTTGAGGTTTACACGATATGGCTGGTCGTCGCACTAGGCAGATCATGAAATGCCGGCGTTTCATGATCTGTCTAGGAATATCCCCCTTGAGGTTTGCACGATATGGCTGGTGGTCGCTAGGCAGATCATGAAATGCCGGCGTTTCATGATCTGCCTAGGAATATCACCCCTTGAGGTTTGCACGATATGACTGGTCGTCGCTAGGCAGATCATGAAATGCCGGCGTTTCATGACTGCCTAGGAATATCACCCCTTGAGTTTGCACGATATGGCTGATGGTCGCGCTAGGCAGATCATGAAATGCCGGCGATTCATGATATGCCTAGGAATATCACACCCTACTTATTTGATATGCCTAAACGTCACTAGGCAAATCGTCAAACGTTGATGTTTGAACGATATGGCTGGTAGTCGCTAGTCAGATCATGAAATGGCGGCGTTTCATGGTATGCCTAGGAATATCTCGATATGGCCGATTTTACGATCTGCCTCCGACATATAGAATGTTATATTTATTGCAAATATTTAGAATGAAAGAAGCAAATGATGTGAGTTCAAGCTTCAAAGAAAACATGGAAGTATTTAAACTGAAAATCACTTTTACTTTGACTTCAATAGGAAAAGTCCTTGTTATAAAGCGCTGAATGGGCACCCTACGCATAAATCTTTACGCCGATACTCGCGGTCGCGGCAATAATGCAGCCAAGAGCCCATATTTCTGCGTGAAGTGTGGTTATACGAGGCAGTGCTCCTCTTGGGTCTTATATAAAAATTTTAAGATGTGTGAGGTTAAGTGCGTCACTATATTACAGATGTTTACTTAATAGCTGAGAAAATCAAGTCCATTTTAAAATCTTGCCATTGTAAAATGTAACATTATTTGCTTGCAATGTGTATTTATGTAGTAATTTTAATTTATGTATTTGTAATAATTGTATAGCGTAGAGTAAGAAGAAAAATGGCGAAATTTTAGGATCGTGAGATGAGTTCGAGAATTAAACATGATATTAATGATATATGCTACATCTTGTAAGGTTTGTACATAGGTCTATTCTTTAAAAAATGCCGGCTGCCTTGCATAACTTTTAATAAATTCTTTCGTTTCTAAATTACACCTTATACTACTTTTATATTGCTGGTATATTTTAAGCGAGTTTCTATGACTATGTCAGTGCTAAGTAGCACAAACCAGCCACAGAAGTATATTTGGGCTTTTACGAATTGCCAGATGTTCCTGCGAGTATGTTTGAAATAGGACGCTAATATGTATATTCCGTATTTTGCGACTTGGTGGAGTTGGTGGAGGGAGATTTAGAGTAAATTCGCGTGCTGATTTGGGCTCATTCAGGTGACTCGCAATGTTGGCAAAGCCTGTCTGTATGAATGTGTATATTTAGAGAGGGCTAAGAATAGGTAACTGACATTTTGAGTTTTTCTGAGACTTATTTTCGGTAAAAGAATATTTATTTATTTATTCACTTCGCTTGCTTCAGGAGTACAGTTTTACGAAATTGAACGATTCCTCACACCGTATTTAAATACAGTTCCGTCATTCGTCAATAAGCAAAACATTTCCGCAGGATTCAGTTACCGCTTTGCATGTATAAAGAAGTCGCATCGTCACTGGACACTTACTTTAAGAAAAAGTACATAAAATACCTGATCACTAAGTAATGGGAAGGTTTAGGATATAATTCCACGCTAGCAAACATATTTACATACATTAAAATAATATTGGATCGGCGGTACAAATACCGTCTATAAGAATGCAGTCGTTAACATTCTCTTTTTAAAAATTTAAAGTCAGTTCAATATGTATGAGTAAAAATCGGCCTGCTTTTAAAAACGGATTAAAACCACAACAAATAATATCAATACCTAATTTCGTGTATAAGTAAAAGACTAAGTATAATTGTCTTATATGAGCGTGTCAATATTTTTAATGCTAACCAATGAGACTTTATATTGCTGTTAAATATTGGATTAAATTTATTTTTAAGAAATTAAATTATTGCGAAAGATATGCGCAGGATGATAATTACAAGTGAGCATTATTGTGTTTTAATCCATATAGCAAAAATAGAAACCGGTAATCACGCGCGGTTACTACGCGCGTAATTTTATTTTTAGTTGGAAGTATTATTTTAGAGAACTGTGCTCAAACCAGGCGGCCTAGCCAAGGTGACAATCGTTATCGCTTCGCCATCGAATCGCTTTATGTCTCTCTATCTCTCTTCCATATTAGTGTGACAGTGACAGTTGCGTTTCGATCGCTACGGAGCGTAAGCGATTGGCACGTTGGCTACGCGGCCTGATAATGGGTATCCAACAAAGTACTTATCATAATTTACCGGGGTTAATTATTATCATTTTGTTGAACGAGCAAAGTGCAGTATTTCGTAAACATATTTTAAATCGCCCACCCGCATTTATTTCGCTTTTCCAGTTGACTATATGGCCGTAACGAACAGTAAAAAGGTGCAAAGTGGCACTTAGAATTCAATTTCGCAGAGAGAGTGCTTGTCATAAAAACATATTCACGTGAAACAAGGCATTTGTTGCAGTGGACGGGGTGTGGACTGCGGGCACTGCGGCAGTAATCTGTTGCGGCACGCCTTGGGATAAGCGGGGCGGGTAGCGTGTACTGGCCCCGTAGACAACATGCCAATCGCTAACGCTACGTAGCGAACGAAACGCAACTGTCACTGTCACACTAATATGGAAGAGTGATAGAGAGACACAAAGCGATTCGATAGCGAAGCGCAAGCGATCGTCACCTTGACTAAGGCCGCCTGGTTGCACTTGCTCTTTACACAGCGCTTTTAGGTACAAAACGCTACACGCTACAGTTGTACGCGTTTTGGCCAAGAATACATTTTTGCCAAAAACTTATTTGACATATGACACGTACAAATCCTTATGAGGCACTTGCTTTGAAACATTTTGTTTAAGTATCGAGCTAAGCCATAGCCTTACTCGAATCTCATACAAATTCATGACCTCGACATAGGAGGTTCAGCCCGTAAAGCATGACGTTAGGACATTTTTACGAGACCCCGTGACTAGTTCTAGTCGAGATCTTGATTTTATGTTCTGTTTAAAATTCTACTACTTAGGAGATGAAATGTTTAGTGGAGGCAATAGATTTAGAGACACGATTATTTTAGTCACAAATCGTTAATGAACCCCGTAGGTACTTGTAGATCCAACACCTGTTTTTAGTTGTTTGTTGCAGACGAAAAGTACATTTTTATTTTATTTTAAAATATGCCTCCTCTATTTTGTAAATAAGTATGTATATTCATGAACAATTTTACGCTATTCTTTTGTAACTATACTTACACCAATACTCTTTTTTAGGGTTCCGTACCCAAAGGGTAAAAACGGGACCCTATTACTAAGACTCCGCTGTCCGTCCGTCCGTCCGTCCGTCCGTCTGTCTGTCACCAGGCTGTATCTCACGAACCGTGATAGCTAGACAGTTGAAATTTTCACAGATGATGTATTTCTGTTGCCGCTATAACAACAAATACTAAAAACAGAATAAAATAAAGATTTAAGTGGGGCTCCCATACAACAAACGTGATTTTTGACCGAAGTTAAGCAACGTCGGGCGGGGTCAGTACTTGGATGGGTGACCGTTTTTTGCTTGTTTGCTCTATTTTTTGTTGATGGTGCGGAACCCTCCGTGCGCGAGTCCGACTCGCACTTGGCCGGTTTTTATACATTATCAAATCTACCTACTTCTTTAATGTAATGTAGGTACGAGTATGTACTTACCTATACTATGGTATGGTATTTAAAATAGATAATATATGTTAAGTTGTCAGAAGCAGCTGCATTTTATACAAACTCCACCTACTCAAGTCTTATCTAACTCGTAAAACTAACAACTTCCTACTGTCATCAAAGTTTTAAAAACTTTCGTTTATATTAATAAAGTTTCAGCTTTCTGCACTGAGACATAATTTAGACGCCATAAAGATGCCTTGAAACAGAGGAAAGTGACGGCCGCGCGAGTTTATGGCTAACTTATGCCAAGTTAAACCACTTAAAGCAGCATTTTATTGGCACTAGAACCTTTACACATGACACTTTCGCATATTTTTAGTTATAGTTATAGATGTAAACTATAGAAAGGTATATAAGATAAGATAAGGTAAAATTGTACTTATTGAAGAATATCCAAAAATTAAGACAATCATACTACGCTTAAATAGTACTTAAACACTGTAAATATACTAAGATTTTTAACTCGGTTGAATAGACATATTAAATATATTAAAAACGGGTCACTCACATATTTTAAGTCGAAAAACGCTCGACATGTTTCACTTCGTACTTCGTTTTTAATATATTTAATATGTCTTTGTCTCACGGAAGTTTTGTTATTAAAATCGGTTGAATAGAGTTTAATTAGAGAAAACATAAATTTTCATACATAATACCTATATGTAGTTACATATGTACAAAGTGGCATAGTTTTTTAATTTGGCTCACCTCAATAGGTATACCACCGACACTGATATCTTTATTTGAACATCCCTTTTTAACCGTCAAATTGTGATCGTGCTCATTTTTTAAGGTACGTTACATCACACGTACCTACCCAGTGGGTAGGTGGGTAGTACAGCCTTATCCTGACTTGGCAGTAAGGAATTGCTTCGACATTTAGTACTGCTACTTGATTGGAACAGATGCAGGCGTGCGCCGCGCTCATACCGTATCGATGCTGTAAATCTTTTTGTATTTTGTTTTTAAATTTTGTTTAAATAGCACATGTACAGAAGAAGGCAAACTCCTTGAGCAAACGATCGTCATTATGTGCTTTAATTTGCGCAAACTTGCTGCCATTAATGACGAGACCTCCCCATAATGCTCAAGAACCTTGCCGGCACTTGTATTTCTCTTTGATGTTAATCTATATACACTGGATAACGAATATTAAATAAATAAAAGCGATGAATCAGCTCAATACTCCCCCTGAAAACAGGAAACTCAAAACGCCATTAAAACTGTTTGAAGAGGATAATTAAATTCTCAATTCACAAGACGATCAAATCTCACACTCTCGAACTGAAGAAATCTTACGAGGAAAATATTTGCAGGAAATTAACTCCATTCTAAACCATTTCGTGTTCTCATACTGTGGGTGTCTGATTGTCAAATTAGTTAAAGTGACAAGGCGTGAAAATGATAGGATCCGCTTCACGTATGGGAGTCTATCTTGCCTCTAATGTATCTTGGGGGAGACCTCACAGCAGTCACACCTTCTGTCATCAGTAAATCAAGCTAATGATTGCTAATGGACGATGACGCAACGATAATTCATTGTGCTACAAATGTCGTAACGCTGAATTAACATCTGCCCACGTGCTCATCCCACTAGAGTTGCTATTGCAAAATATGTATTACATGTGTCATTACTCATTACAATTGGACGTCTTACTGCAATAATTTGTCAATATTTATTTAGTGTTGTGGTGCTGACAAGGACGCATCGACTGCTAACCATTAGACCTCGACACACCAGGGGACGCTTACCTAGCTCACGGCGAACATAACTCACTATTAACAAATAATACAATAGGCAAAATCCTATATGTACCAAGATATGAGACGCTCCTCTCCCCTTAAAATTAAGTAAATTTAACATATGGAACACTATTAACATCTTTAAAGGTGACAGTCCATTTCCAACTGCAGCTGCACTACCGCTGCGGCGTTACTGGTGCGACATTACTGCAGCGGCGATAGCGGCTGCGACTACTGCTGTTGCGTCGTGCAGTCGCAGCAGCGTTCGTTAGTTGCTTGTCAGTGTCAGACGTATAAATAAAAATAGTAATTTACTTTTGTATATTTTACAAGAAAAAGCAAGTTACAATAATTATGCTACATGCTAACGAAAAAGAAGACCAGATTGCCTTTCTACGGGAGTCAGAGGCAGTCGAAGACAGCTACCAATAAAATCTGATATTGAATTGTCGTTGTGAGTTGTGATTCAGGGAATATTACTGATTAAATGAAAAGCAATTCAACGTTGCTTGAGGCTTAATAATTGAATAAATACACCCAAATTACCCAAATGAAATGAATGCAGAGGAAAAATTACTTAAGGTAAGCTAACATGTTGAAATTATCTTCCCCATCTTCTTGGCTAAATGCGTGACGACCGCAGCAGCACACAGCAACCCGACGTGAGCGGGACTCATGTCATGTAGCTTGTGAAGTATACGGGGTGTGCACTTGATCCACCTACATCACGTAGGTTCGTGACCCAGCCAAATCCAGCCGGCAGTGTCAGTCAGTGGAGAGTAGGTACTCGGCCGTCAGAAACGTGCGGACACTGCCGGCTGGATTTAGTAGTCTGCGATAAACGTCCCCAGGTAGGTTCTTTTATCAGGTCTTTCATTGGTTTCTGCAAAGTGATTCGTGGGTTCCGGAGAAGGCGATGTGACACGTCGTTCGGTATTAGCAAAATATTACAGATTTATCTTTCTGAGGTTCAATATTAATGCAATTTTACTTTCTTCAGGTTACCTAAAGGTATAAAGGTATAAATTAATAAATGCATTTGTAAGTGCTATAATTGAGCAATTTACACTTCATATTTTATAGTCCAGTCGCAAATTGAAATCTTATAGTTTTTCTTGTGTTGCAGGTGACCATGGGAGACGGCTCTCTTGACAGTAACAGTTAATGACTAGACAATGTAAAACTTGAAGGGCCAGACAAGAAATCCTTTATGAAGAAAGCTATTTCGTTGACTTTGCCTGATATAAATAACTTTTAATAAATTAATCTGAATGATAAATATTTTCCTCGTGTTGGTGTGATGATCCGTGTTGTATAAGCTTATTAACCTAAGCTAAGCTAAGCTGCTAAGTTTATTTAACCTTCAAGCCTTGAAACCACCGCAACCCGCAACTGTCAATATTTTAATTTTTTCAACCATTTGCTTCTCTCGTGAATCAATTTGGTGTTAAACAAAGCTTTGCCCCTAGTAATAAAACAAATAAATTGCAGTAAAACACATTATTATGGTATTCCTAGGAAAATATAGTTTGGCCAGGAACTGTCTCATTTCAAACATAGACAGAGAGAATCATATTATATTTGGCTTAGGCTAGTACTAACACCCAAAAGAAATCGATGAGTAGAGTTTTCTTTGTTCTTATTTACTGGCAAATTGGGTTTGCCAGACTATAGTTAACTCTCCGGATATGACACTCTCTTTCTCGTTTCCTACCTTGCTTTGTGATATGGCTCAATATAGATTAGCAAAAAATTAACAGTAGGTAGAATCTGTGCGGAAAGAGAAGTCGTGAAATGTATGTCGCCCAATACATTCCACGACTCTTCTCTTTCCGAACAGACTCTACTATCGGGGTTGTTTATCCTTGGGTGTTATAAACTCCTTAGAACGTAGTTGGTTATATCCTCTTTGCTTAGAACTACTAATATCTGTGACCAAGACATTTCAGTGCAGGTGACAGATTTGACGTGCGGTCTGCAGCCGCAGTTGCAAGAATACACCAAATGCGCGAAAATCACCATGCTGCGTGCAGTCCGGCTTGTCATTCATTTTACTATGGAAATTGACAGTTAGACCGACGCGTTTAGGTCGCTGCAGTAGTGTCGGAGCAGTAGTGCAGCTGCGGTCGGAAATACGTTAAAATTACCATATTACGTGCAGTCGGTATTGTCATTCATTTTACTATGGAAATTGACAGTTAGACCGACGCGTTTAGGCCGCTGCAGTAGTGTCGGAGCAGCAGTGCAGCTGCGGTCGGAAATACGTTAAAATTACCATATTACGTGCAGTCGGTATTGTCATTGATTTTACTATGGAAATTGACAATAACACCGACGCTTTCAGGCCGCTGCAGTAGTGTCGGAGCAGTAGTGCAGCTGCAGTCGGAAATGAAATGTTACCTTAACTCAACACTTGTGACATAACACCTCCAGCTTTTACACAGATCTTTCAGACACAAGTTAGCTGACACAATCCTACGGGAATAAAAAGATGTAACTACTAATTGATAATAAACGATTTCTCATTCTCGATTGCTAAGCTTCAGCAATAGGTATCAACTTATGAGGACAGTCACTGGATGGGTGATCGCTGGAAGAAGATCGCTTCTGACCTCTGGATGGACCTGATTTAGGGGCCTTCAGGCGGTACCAGAAGTTCTACTAATTAATGTGCCTTACGGACATTATCGTCTCGCTTGAAAGTTTTGATCTGCAAATATTGGCTAATGCCTAATAGTCAGGAAGCGGCGCTTTAGCTTCAAAGCTTTACTATTTTAGACTAGACTAGAAAAAAAACGGTTACAAAATAAAATCGTAACTATAGCACTAAAGTCTTAAAAAGTGAGGGTTATACACATAGATGCGACGTGTAAGCGTCTCGCTTCTGCGTGTTTCGCGTTGTCTAGGCTGACAAACAGCCTTTCTGAGGAAAACCTAAGGAAGGCCTACTATGGTTACTTCCATTCTATACTCATCTACGGTGTAGATCTATGGGGTACTGCTGCGGACCGTGAGCGACTATTTAAATTACAAAAGCGTGCCCTCCGCATTATGACTAGAAAGCCACTCGACCATCCGGCTAAAGAACTGTTTAAAAAATGTAAAATACTTACGTTACCTATTGTGTACATAATAGAAGCATGCAAATACGTGAGACAAAATCTCGATCAGATCCCCACTCATAGTCAACTCCGGGGTAGCGTGACGCGCAGGCGTAATCAGTTGGTCGAGCCCGCGTGTCGCCTCGCGAAAACTAGGAAGTCTATGCATGTAATGGGAATCAGACTGTACAACATACTGGACGATGAAATAAAACAAGCAAAGTAAAAGCCGTACTACTGGAAATGGCTTGCTATACCATTGAAGATTTCTTTGATGGCTGTGGGTCATTAGCTCAGTCGCATATTTACTAAATTATATTAGGAATATAAATTAAATGTTATTAATAATTGTAATATATTTTGAAATGTTAAAAAGGATAATTGTAAATAAAATGACTTGTAAATGTAAATATTTACCAATAAATATCATATCATATCATAACATATCATATCATATACATTTATTTAAAAATTAGTTTTTAGTTTACACATTGACGTTAAAAATATAACTAAAAAGTAAAACTGAAATTTAAGTCTGACATTTAAATTTGTTAATTTTACCTTCGTGTGTCAGTTAGCTGTATTAATACACGAAAAAGCTTTTTGATCTAGTACTTTACTGGAACGAGTCTGTAATACGAGTATGACGTGTATAATGTAAATCGCCCGTGAAAGGCAATTATCTAAGTTTGTTTTTTAGTCTCAAACTTTTCTTTATCTTACCTGTAATAAAATGAGAATTGAGCAATTTTGATCAATTTAATTACTTTGGCCACGAGTTTTCACAAGTTTGGAACAAGAGAACGCACTCAAGACTTTCATGGTTGAAAATGTTATAGGTAAATATAAATTATAATCTTGCCTTGGCGATGCGATCAAGTGAAGATTATTAGCGCAGCAAAAATGGATAAAAAAATTCGCAATGCGGTTGAATATCGGTCATTGTCAGTAAGCTAAATAAAGGTTTAACATTACGTACTTTCGATTCAAATTAAGCGTGACCCTTATCAATAAATAAATAAATATCATACCTACAAATTTTGCAATTTCTTCATACATCCATTAACAAAATATTTAAAGGTCAACTCTACAATCTTAAGAGTTAGTGACATCATGTATGTAAGTAAATACATGTAATAAATGTATCGTAATATCAAGATTGTGGGTATCTGTTAAGCTGAGCGGTGTCAATTTTGTCGAATAGATTATTGTGTTTTTAATTTAAAAAAGGATTCTTAAATTGAAACTGCTTATACTAGTAGGTACATGTTCAAGTGCAAGGTTCTAAAGTATTTCTCGTCTTTACAAATGTGATACGTTATAAAAAACATACATTTAAACAATTATAGGTATAGGTAATAATACAACTTAATCGTATGGAAACGTTAACAGTTTTAAATCGGGTGCGAGAAAGGCGCCTTTTATGTCCACGGAGCATGATTGCCAACTAGGTGGACGCGGGAGGGTTTTAAGCATCTTCATGCTTGATATCATACACTTTCTTGCAACATAGTGATTATAAACGACTGTTTCAATGTTAGACATGAGTTCTGGTTAGGTTAGATCGTCAAATGTCGATCGTGGTTGGCAGATACATATATAGGTAATAGTAGGTCTGTTTCCGCTCTCTCTTGTGACTTAGTTAGCATTTTATCAAGTTTCTTAGGCAAATATGTTACGTTTAGTTTTGTGTGTTTATTAACGCAATCACACTTACGAAACACACTTAGCTCGAAACGTGAGGTTGTGTGTTCAACGGATTCTTAAGTCCATTTAACAAGAAGTATTGTTATTTTTTACAAGTGGTGCATTTTCTTATAAACAGTGAATAGATTCGTTCAATCTTTGAATATTATTTAATGTTCTGGGGCCTACTTATGCTTATAACTAGTTATACTTACACGTCTGTTTATTTTGTATTACTACTTGAACATACCTATTTACCACGCTGAATGCTTATGAATTAGAATCTTTAAAATGTATAGTTTAGTCAAAAACGTAGGTACCTATGCAATATATACATAAAAACACCTGAACTTGGAATTTAAATTATGAAAGGCGAGATGTGGTTCCGGTGGGTAATTCCTAAATATCGCAGATCGCAGTCCGCGCGATTGAGTGATCTCTGACCTATAAGTAGGTACGGGGTACGGATACTAGGCAAGAATGTCAAACAATGGAAAAAAATATCGCGAATTATAAACTTAATTAAGAATAGCGTAGCGGTACGTGGCTCATCCTTCGGATTAAGAAAAGTGTACCCTTTATGGGCCCTTGTGTACCCTTATTAACTTATCCCAGTCAATGACGTGAGGGCTGTTTACACTGTACGACAAAATATTTAAAAACTTGAAC
This sequence comes from Cydia amplana, assembly GCF_948474715.1. Lineage (NCBI taxonomy): Eukaryota > Metazoa > Arthropoda > Insecta > Lepidoptera > Tortricidae > Cydia > Cydia amplana. The sequence continues at coordinate 10,309,100 of NC_086069.1, read as the reverse complement.
CAAACAACCCAACCATCTGATGATATGCGCAAGTCTGCATGGCCTAAACAAATATCGTCTTTGCTTTTGTTTAGACACATTTTAGATACTCGATGACAGATGCGAACCCCGTAACGGGCACGATATTTTTAAATTAATTTATTTTTATAATTAATATTAAGTTTCATTTTGTAAATAATATTTCTTAAACAGCCAGACTGACGAACAGGCGTACAGAAGGAAAGCGAAGACTTATATCGGTTGTATTTTTGGGTACAGAACAAAATAAGAACTACGTTCATTGCCAAATATTATGAGTTTTCCTGCTAGCATGAAATAACAGCACCGCATAATGTAAAAGCCTCGAGCCTCGATGGTAGCAGCCTCTCTCGGCAAATAAAATGTTTACCGAAGCGGACGCCTTTGTCTTATTCCCTTATTTGTTCAAAAGTGGACAAGAGGTACGCTTGTTCCCGGCTTTGTCCTGTGGAGAACAAAGTACCTATCATTTGCCACGAGATTACTGTCCAAGGTATTTATGGAGATTAAGGGTATCATGAACTGCTCATGGTATAAACAAACATTTTGCAATAAGGCATTAGAGATTGATAAGGCTTTGAAAACTAGGAGACTACGTTGAAATCATCAAGGAAAAAAGGAAAAACATCAGAAGCACAGAAAAAAGCTCTAAAAGTAGAATACTAGGTATCTTTAAATTTGGAACCTATCATGATACTACTAAGAAAATTTTATAGATACAAAAATTCAAAACTTTAAGGCATCATCACATCGACTGATCAAAATTAATAAACATTCGGCATATTGTATCATAAAACATTGTCTATTTGTCCCAAAATTCACATACATTCTTCGCGGATCACACCTTTGGAAACACCCGTCTTTGATCTCAAATTTGGACAATTTAGTTTTAGAAACCCTCACCACCATTTTGAACATTTCTTTTGACGAAAGAATATGGACCCAGGCTAGCCTACCCCCCATTAGGTTGGGTGGCCTGGGCATCCGCAAAATTTCCAGCGTGGCGCTACCCGCTTTCTTGGCCTCGGTACACGGTGCTCAAAACCTTATCGGGAAAATTTTAGCCCCTTCCCTTGGGGTCCTGGAGGCTTCGCACTGTACCGAGGACAAGAACGTATGGTCGTTATCATGTCCTAACACAGACCCGCCTGTCAACCCATGTTCGCAGAGGCAGTGGGACGAGCCTCTCTGTCGTCTAACTAGGAACCGTCTCCTAGATACGGCACTTAGTCCGTCAGATCGAGCTCGTCTTCTTGCCACTGCGGAATGGGAGTCGGGTCTGTGGTTGCAGACGCTACCATCCACGACGGTGGGCACATTGTTGGACAATACAATATTCCGATTGGCCACATGTCTATAGAATAGGGGCATCAACAAACATGCCCCACCGGTGCCAATGCGGAGATATGGTGGATAATCTGGGCCACCACGGCCTCTCATGCAGCCGTAGCGCTGGAAGGATTCCTCGCCACGCCAGCCTCAACGACGTCATCCGAAGGGCCCTTGTCAGTGCCAAGGTACCGTCGGTCCTCGAGCCCAACGGGCTGGCCAGGGCCGATGGCAAGAGGCCTGACGGAATGACGCTAGTGCCTTGGAGTATGGGTCGGCCACTTGTCTGGGACGCTACCCTACCTACCCTGGCGCCGTCCCATATTCCAAGCACCAAAGTTGGCGCTCGTGCGGCCGCATCCTCAGCCGAAAGCTCCAAACGTCGCAAATATGCGACACTAGCTACAAATTTGCGGCGTTTGGGGTGAAAACCCTGGGGCCGTGGGGACCTAGCGCGCGTAGCCTCTATAAGGAGCTATCAAAGCGCCTTATAGAGGCTTATGGTGACCAGAGGGCTGGCCAATATTTTGCCCAGCGGATCAGCATTGCCATCCATCGGGGCAATGCGGCCAGCTTTCTGGGTACCCTACCGAACGACCACGACCTAGGCCAAATTTTTTATTTATAATGTTTTGTTTTAAGTGTTTTTATTAAATAAATAATCAACTAAGAAAAGTAAGTTCTGTCTAAAGTGTTCGCATGTTCGCAGCCGGGTTTCGTATACCCATTGGCGGGTCCTCATTTCCGTGTAACACGGTAATACGGCCCCGTGTTATTAAAACACTTGTATCCGTGTTCACAGATACCTACACGGATCTTAATTACACGCGGGCTTAACCCGTGTGGACGTATAGTGGTGACGGGTACACAGGGTAGAGGGTAGGTAGTAGGTACACGTGTCGGCGTGGAACACGGATATCGGAAGCCCTAGTCTAAGCCTCTTGAGCTTCCTTTATCCGAACTAAACGGTTATTGCTCTTTGTTGAGCTCCGTTATGTGGTTGTACGAATATGTGAATTTGCTGTGATATTTTCTATCAGACATTTCTGATAGAGGCACGGCCCTGTTGAGCAGTGTATACGAATTTGTGTAAATCATATTCCAGTTTGATTCCCGGTAAAGGTGACACATTCAAAAAGGCATTTTTATTTACATTCCCGCAAATCCCTAATGGTACCAGTATACAAGTTAAGTTGGATTTTATCTGTATGTTATAATAAAATGTAACAAATTTATTTTGGGGTGACATTCACAGTCATGATTTGAAAATAAACTCTACATAAAAAAACTATAGTAGAGAGAGCTGATAACTAGAATTGGTTTTAAAATGGTTTACAAGATACTTATAATTCAAAAATAGGCCGAATATGATCACGCGATTTCTGGACAACCCCTTGTTACATGTTATTATTAAATTTTTATTAACTAATTTATAATATGGATAGTTTATTGTTTTATATCATTTGAAACGAAATGAGGAACAATACATTCCCAAAGTTATTACTTTAATCTTCGTTGGAAGTACAATAATGATATGAGGCGCAATTATGATTCTCACCATTGTGTCTCTTCTCACGGAAGTGCATTAGTGGACGGGGCGCCTTAGTTTGATACGTTACGAGATTAACGGTACTACTGGAACTCGAACAGATTTCTATGCCACTTCATTTATTTTGAAAATAATTTAAAACGAGCTCTCATATTGAGGACTCATAATTGTCTGCTACAATTTTATTATTTCAGATACTGATATTCCATAGCGGACTGGGATTGCGTTACGTTAATCGGTTCATGGGTATGCTACCTATGCTCGTAAATATTAAAAAACAAATCATACCTATTATCATATGCATGACGTCATATGTATGACGTTTTACACAGTCAAGAGTGATGAAAACGGTTATAGGTTTATATATTTCCCGTAGAAAAAGCACTGTTTTAAGTTTAGCATAAGTGTTTTAATGAAAGTTTAATTATTATACCGTCCATTATTAATCTGCTTAAATAATTATTCGCCTCATGATTGACGTACCTGAAACAAAAACAACTAAAACATGAATAAAATATATTAATGATGATACATACATATATACATAATACACATATAAATGATGATACATATATGATACTTATGTAATACCAACCATTACATTAACAAATGCTAAAGTATAATTTTTTAAAGTGATAAAAAAACCGGCTCCTGTTCGAGAATAAGCCGTAGCCGAACAGTGGTTCTTGCATCGTCCCCAAAACAATGGGGCTATGACAAATGCATAGTGGGCTCAATTCATCTTGGTGAGAGATTTGTCAAATTTTGTCCGTAATCCCATCAGTCCGTTGACAAGCCCACCGGGCAAGATGGACTTATCATATGTATGAATACTTATCGTGGCGTTTATTGATCGTTTTGAAACTGTTTAGGTTTTCGATTTGCGCAGTTGTACACTAAATGTGCATAAAATTTGAAAAAGTTGTTATTTATTCCTGTTATTATAAATGGTGTGTTTTTAAGAAAACTATGCAGTTACTTTCATAGTGCAAAACCATACAAAAATTTGTTATGAATTTAAATGTTCACTGAATTAATTTAAGTGCCCATACAGGCAACTTTTTTTTCAATATTAATAGTGGGTTAATAAATCCAGACGAGTCAAAAGAGTAGGGTAAATATGTAATACCAAGTCCAATAATGAGAAAAACTAACAAAGGATGCTTGTGAGTGGTTGATCTATTTGTTTGCGAATCAGTGTTTGTACGGAGACCGCAAATAAATCTAAAAGAAGGTCGAGTCGTGTTTGACAAGCGGCGGCAGACATACAGTGAAGAAAAAGAAGTACTTTTTAAGGGTCATATCACACACACGTTTAGTGCTTCTAAGGACTATCCTCTTCTACTAAAATATACATACATAAATGTATTAATAAAGGTTCAGGGTTTTAATGTTGTTTTAGTTTAGATTGGTAATATTTAAAAATGTAGGTACGGTATTAATTTAAATATTCGCTTTGTTATCAAACGGATCCTAAATTTAGATAGGTTAAAAGGGCAGACGCTTTTAACCAAAGCAAGGTTTAGGATTATTGTCATTTCAGAAGTATTTCGTACGTATTGAAGATATTTTTATTCTTGATAACAAAGCTTTTGATCTCGGCGTGGAGGGTAAAAAAGCTGAATAGGGCGAATATTTTTGGCATTACAAATTAGATGTGAATAAAAATTGTGACTCGATAAAATATTACAAGCACATGATGTTATTTACATAATGTAATCCCTTCTCAATAGTCATATATAATTTTAATATCACGTAAGATTACTTGTAGGCAGAGTGCAATCCATCACCCACGCATATACTAAACTATATCATTATAAACCTTGTATAACCATGTTGCATAAAAACAGTGAAACCAATAGGTTAGGCTATGTTTTATTCATGGCGAATACATTACCTATCAAAGGAAAACGTCATATGTTGCTATCATTTTATAAGAACGTAGGACTTTATGGGTGTGATAAAGCGTATATATGCGTGTCTCATTGTATTCAAATGTAGCAAACTTTCCCCAATTACAATGATGCAGTTAGTGCTTTCGCGGGCAAAACCTGGGTAGACCGCTAGTGGATGAGCTTTCGAAATGTCATTAGACATTATAATAATGTGAACAATTTCTAAAATATTAATTTTGTCAACAACCACGTACCTTACTTTGTTGCCTTTGGTGTTGAGACTTGAGACCCTCTGTCCGTGCTCGGAGTTTATTTACAGATTTGGCCAAGCTGGCTGACAAAAGAGCTGGCAGCTTCCTTGCTCAACGAATAAACATTGCAATTCAGTGAGGAAATGCTGTCAGCATCTTCGGCACTGTACCTAAGGGGGTGCTCTGTCTTTAGATTTAGATTTTTAGTTTTTAATTAGGTTTATTTGTATAACAAAATATTAGGTACTGTTTGTTAGTGGACATTTAAAAGCTAAAACTGTAAATTTAGTAATTATATCTATATTAAATAACTAAAACTTTATAAACACCCCAAGCTATGAACGAATTTATACAAATTAACTGTACAGCACCAAGAAAAATACCCTTACAGCCATGAACTGGACCTTAAAACAAAAAAAGCTGATTCAAAGTATAATTCCCTTATTATCTTTAATTGTATAGAAAAGAGCCAATGGTGCAAACAGGTCTTGATCAAAATGCTGCATTATTAACTTTTTGTCGCGAATTGCGAAGCGGAGACCCACTGTGCTGTGTTTAAATTTCTTCGAACAATGGGGGATTTAAAGCGTTCAAAGGAAAGAATTAATTACCCTTTTTACGCAGTTTGCTGCTGGGTTCGTCAGGAAAATGTTTCAAGTATTCCGTTCAGGGCCAGTTTTCAATGCTAAATAACGCGATGTTTAATAAAATGGTTATTCTAAAATACTTAGGGATAATTTATAATGTTCTAAATTATTTTTAGTCATGAATCACTTTGAGGAAAAAAAATGTTTTGGTAAGTAGATGTTATTCAAGCTGTCAGCACCTACAACTAACTCTCGCAAATTCTAGTGTAAACATATTTATTATACAAATCCAGCAGACATCAAAAAACCCTTTGAAAATAGATAACAATATGTGAAAAATACACTTATAATTTCGTAATATTCTCATAAAAAAAATAGTATTTATAGTCCACAGCCAATTTATGTTTTATAGTAGGAAAGATTGGAAAGACGACTGGTTTTCATTCGGTAAAGGTTTTAACTGTAAATTTTCAGACGTGACAAAATAACGTCTTACATAGAAGTTAAGGCTAGTTAACTTAACTTTTCAAACTGTTACATAATCAATCAAATACAAACTTTCAAACAGTTTTTGCACATTTTTCTAATACTCTAGGTTCTCATGGCACTTGGAACAACAAAATGCATCGCGGTAATGTCAGATTAGAAACACTGCGACCAGTGAGTGCAGGTTATATGACGTCGACCTCAATTCCATGTAAGGAGGGTACTAAAAGAAAATAGCCTTTGTCGTAGTTCTCAATAGTACACATATTGTGCGGAATGCATTTGACGTTTTGTGGCCATTACTTGCGTCTAGAGGAATAAGGCTCAAAATTTTACCTATGTACATTTTCAGACGGCCGTATTGTAAAGGTTATCGGGTGGATTTAGTGTCTACTCGCGAACTGGCGTAGTTGAAGTATTAATGTGTTGTTATCAAGATACATATCTATCCTACATAAGTTACTGATGGTGTTGTAGGTAGGTATGTTTAAATGTGTAAACTTTAAATATACCAGAATTAGACTTTGTTTTTACACGTCTAACTAAAAATTAAACCTAAATTCCAAAAGTAATCTTTATTTTGATTGAAATATAATGTATTAATGAGCGATTCTAATTTAAACGTTGATTACAACACCCACAAGTTCTAATTAATTTCGAGATAAAAATTAACCAAACGATTCAATTAAGTTAAATACCATAAATTACACTAATAACTTATCATTAAAATTAACGATAGATCGTGCTAAATCCTCGATGGATTGCCGGCCTTATACGGAACTAGGGGCCTCAAAGTGTATCTAATTGACATAAGTCCAGCTTACTGGTTAATGCGTTGACCGGGTTCGGGATCATTAGGCAAGCAATACAGATGAATAAGTGGTTACTGAGATATGTGCAGCGAAAGCGTGTGTGCGCAGAAAATTAGAGTACAGGCCCTTGATCAATTGCTGCTAGTCATAAGATTTTGCGGGGTGAATTTTGTGCACATGAGATTTATTTGACGACAAAAAGCCATACGTTATTTCGAGAAATATCTTTAGAGTCTGTGCGGAAAGAGAGACTCTAGATAGTTTTATGGTACCTACATAAAGCACGCCTGTCAAATGTCAGAAATTACTGACCCTCAATCGTAGGCGATGTTCCACAACATTAATTTTTGAAAAGAAATACAGTGAGAAAAACTTTCCCATACCTACGCCAGGCGAAATAAAACAAGTCAACGCCAGAAATCTGAATTAAAGTAATAGTCGAACTTGCGAATTATTAACGGAAAGGTTAAAAAATGCGCTGATTAAGAATAAAAAATATATCAAAAAAATACGAGGAACTGTAATAATGTGACCCACAAACCCGTATTTCATCACGAATCAAGCTTTAGCGGATTGAGCACTTATTGACATTACTGGCCGTCTCATCAGCCCATATCCGACCGAAGCATAGTTCGAATGTTCGCGTAAATATATAATGTCACGTCGGCCTGATGAAAGAGATTTATAATTGATCCGTTAATTTATGTGATTGCTGCGTGTGCGCTACTTTCGCAACTTGTGACGAGTCTTCCACGCTTATGTGCTTGTAGTATGAAAAAGTTACAGTATGATTGAATATCGTGGCCTAACCGGGACTCGCTAAGAGAGGGAGAAAGGTCGCTTTGAGGGTATTTTTCGTCTTATGTTGGACACATAGAGCAGTTGACGTATTATGTAAATACGATGTATGCCGCGGAGGTTTGGGTGCGGGAATATTTTACACTAGCCAATATATAGGTAAAAAAGGAAACTATTTTAATATTTCTAAGCTTTACAGCTACATTTAGAGCTTATTAGGTCCTACCTTTTTCTAAATCATAGTATAAATTATAAATACACAATCTCGGAGTGCGGTAAAGCGCAACATTGTAAAAGGGCCTGCAATTTTGATAACTTATGAATCTTATGACAGACAAACTTTTATCTACTCGCCATGTTCGATACGCAGGTCTATTACGGATGGATTTATCCACGTGATATATAAGTGTCACTTTTTAACACCACGCGATTGAAAGACAATGTCATTATCACACTGTCTGTAAGTACCTACAGGTAACCAAAATTTACAAAATATTGTTCGGCTTTATTAGTACAAATCTAATAAAACCAGTTATTATCTGAATAGTTCGAAACTACTAGCGTTATGAACTGTTAGCTCATAACAATGAGACCCTATAATAAACTTTTTTAAACAATGAACAGTTCTTGCCGTAAACATGAACGAACGTCGTGAATCTTTCATCGAGGTAGAGTCCCGTTGCAATAATATCATTAATATCCCTTATTATCGTCCGCAAAAACGTCCTTTTAAAGGCCAATAAAATACAATAAAAGCATCTTCTCAGGTTCCTTCGCGATGTATGAATGAGCTGTTTTTCGGGTGCATTTTTATGGTGCTGTTCGGTAAACGGGTCTTATTTTAATGGATGAAATATAATATGGTATGCAAGGAACATTAAGTGATAATGTTATGTGCGCCTTGTAGTGCTTTTAGATAAATGAAAACATAACATATTTATTTAATTTTGTTTTCTATAAAAAATATCTGTTATTGAGAATGCCTTGGATTAATAATAAATAAGGTATTGTAATTGATCGGTACTTTTAGTAATCCGTCCGGGAAAACAAAATTGTTCTTGAAAAAGTTATTCGCTTGAAGTTCATTAACAAGTATTTTTAGGGTTCCGTACCCGAAGGATGAAAACGGGACCCTATTACTAAGACTTCGCTGTCCGTCCGTCCGTCTGTCACCAGGCTGTATCTCATGAACCGTGATAGCTAGACAGTTGAAATTTTCACAGATGATGTATTTTTGTTGCCGCTATAAAACGAATACTAAAAAACAGAATAAAATAAATATTTAAGGGGGCTCCCATACAACAAACGTGATTTCTTTGCCGTTTTTATAGATAATGGTATGGAACCCTTCGTGCACGAGTCTGACTCGCACTTGGCCGGTTTTATTTTCATATAACGGTGTGATTTTCACAAGCGGCGGGATAGGTACTTTACTCATCAGTATTCCCGGTGTGCCGGATTTCGGCGCAAACGCATTCAAGTCAATGCGGTTGCGATTTCTTAACCGGCCCGCGTTTCGTTTTAGGGTTGGCACTAGTGTGTTTTATTTGGGTTCTAATTATTGGTTTCTTACCTGACCTATAAAAATGCAACTCATCGGAGGAAATAATAACCTTGAGTATTTTAGTTGTTCGCTCTGTTCAGTTCATTTTTGGTTGCTAGTTTTATAATTTTCATTTGTATTTTTGACAAAACTAATAAATTGATAGTCGGATATGCAACTGGATAAATCATTTGGCCCAGTTTACAAAAAGGAATGTTGTCAATCATGTCGATTTCGGTAGGTACGTTAGTCAAAATAAAAGACCATCGGGATCTAAGAAGTTATTTTATTAACAGAGTCTCCCATTGTTTTTTATGTGCCAATGTTTATAGAAAAGTATCTAAATATGGACATTAAACTTAAACAGCGTGTATCTAACATGATGCATGTTTAAGTTTAAATTAAATATTTTTCGTTTGTCAATTTAAAAATGTCAAGGTAATCATAATACCTGTATCTACTTACTCTATATGAAACCTTTCAAAGATAATCTAAAATTATGATTTGATATTTAAATTTTCAATAAATGACGTTTACGATAGGGGCAACCCTGAATGCAATGTTTAAGTGATTGTCACGAAAAAAGAAAATGACATCGAGACTTCTGAATGGCGGACAAAAAAGTAAAGTCCCTTCAGACATTCACTGAATGAAAATATATAAATACTTTTGTTTATTTGGTCATTGCCCTGAGACAATGGTGCATTATTGCGACATTAAGATTTGTATCGTGAAAACGATTAAAAGTAGAGATGCCACGAATATTCGGCAACTATTCGGTATTCGGCCTATTCGGCCACTTTGACGAATATTCGGTATTCGGCCGAATGTTGCCTACTATTCGGCTGAATACCGAATATCTGTTGCACCTACTTAAAGAGAAAAAATGCACAATAAAAATAACCAAAAACTATGTAGGTATATTTAGAATGTGTTCTTGGAAAGTTGTTAAATACGAAGACCCTTTTTTGAGCATTTGTTGATTAAAAAACATTTTATTTATATCATGGATCTGTTTTGTTTGAATCTATTCAAGTATTCTTTAATAATGTTCAATAAAAATATATCTTAGCTAACGTCATCTAACATTCAGCTTTGTTAGCGATCAGTTTTCATAATAATTGTGACTCAAAATGTTCGCATGTCATGCCGAATATTCGGTATTCGGCCGAGAGAGGGGCCGAATATTCGGTATTCGGTATTCGGCCAAAACCACTATTCGGGGCATCTCTAATTAAAAGTTTTTTACTATGGAGTTCTTGATAAACCGGCTAAATAAACTTTTCCAAAAAACTGAATACATACCCACATATTACTCCATTGGCAAACTGATTTATTATTAAGATATCAAACAGTAATATTAAGTTCGAAATCGTTATATTATTAGGCACGAGTACAGAAATTTATAGTACCTAATTTCAATTTCAATTTCAATTGTACATACTTTCTGTAAATATATTTTAATTAGCTACCGCAAGTCTGATGAAGGGCACAGAAAAACTACCACATGCCAATAATCAATATATATGAACGCTGCCATTTAATACTGACCATTCGTCTCAAATATCACCGGTATCGATATTTTTTTGCTCAATCGATTAATATTAATTGATCCTTTAAGGAAAATCGATTACGAATGAATCTTGCGCATCGATCTGAGCAACCGCCTCAATGAAACTCATACATGGTAATGTTAACGATTTCATTTACTTTGGGCCCGATTCGGAATTTGAACTAGACATCTATTAGATGTCAATTAGATATCACCAAGATGCGATTCTGGAGATACTCTTGAACGATTTCCACAAGATATTATTGCGATATTTTAACGTAAAAGTGACATTTGTTGCCCGAATTGAGCTGCAAAAGAGAACTAGTTGAAATCTAAACTACAACGTATCTAGTACATATCGTATCGTTCTCTAGTCTAGAACGGATCTTGTTTTCCGAATCCCGCGGTTTTATTGGTTTTTCAGGTATCGTGGATACCGAATATCATTAGACATGTTAATCCCAAGCTTTTGTGACGTTGGCATTGACTATGAAACAATGCGATTTTTTATTCATAATTTCAGTTGATAAATGATGCAACAGGTATGGCACAACGATGCCGAATGTATGAATATATCATAAAAAAAATTAATGTCATTTATATACAGGTAGGTACAGTAAGCATTAAATATATAGTGTCGGCCAAATTGGCCAAATAGGTACTTATAATGATTATATCTTTACATACCTACCTTTGTTAACCATGAAAATAATGGTTTGTGTTACGATATTTTGGCCACTTTGGCCGACACTATATCTATGTATGTGATAAGACTATTTATTACTTTCGGAACCACGTTTTAGAAAAACTGACATCCTTTTGTCATTCTAACCGCGCATGCATCACGTAATTTATGTTAAAAAGATTTATTTCATATGAATAGCTATTAAAATATTTGTGGATCAGCGGTCGAGGTGTTCTAGCAATTAGGGTTGTAGAAGTTAATATCGATAGTTAAGATCAGCTAAGGAACTGCTTTATACAAAATTGGTAATGTTGTAGAGCAATGTTTACACACATTCTGTGTTATGTTGACACGCATAAGCAGATTCATATAGAAAATTTAATTCATATTACTTTCACCTAAGTATTGTTTTTAGGAAGGTTTTTAATATATTTTAAAATAAGTATTTTTAAATGCGTACTCAGGTATTTTTGTTATGGTTTTGTGTAGGTCGAAGTCACACGTATAAATAGAAGGAAGCTCGGACAGCCATTTATACTGACTGATTCTACATCAAATAAAAAAATCACAAGATTAGAATCGTATCTGAATAAGACCTACATTCAAACTAACTAGTAAATAAGGTAGATAAACCCCATGGTTGCAACGAATAAATGATTGATTATTTTTAATATCTTTGAAATAATCTTCAAATGCCTGGCCATGCCGCCTCCTCCCGGTACAGGAAGAAAAGGCCGGCCCAGGAAGCGATGGCTTGATGTCGTTAAGGAGGACATGCGTGCCAACGGACTCACCACCAGGGACGCCGAAGATCGGGCAAAGTGGACACGAAGGTCGGAAGGCGGACCCCGGGTCCTCGCGCCCCGCGCGGGGGCACAGCTGGGATTGACGCCAGGATGATGATGATGAATCTTAATTACCTACAGTTTTGTGGGTGGGTAATGTTTTTTAGCATAAACCTCTATGCAACCTGTAGCCTATAAAAAAGATTTTTCATACCATTGTATTCTGAAAGTTTATCTCGACAAATCATGCATGCATGCGTATTATTTTTGAGCGCCTCTAATTAAAACTAGATCTTAGTTTTACATTATAGTTATGCGAATTTATGTCGTAAGTGAAATACCGGTTATCGATATCGATAGTAAGGATATTCACGCACTACGAAATAGTGATGGGTAGGACAACAATTTAAAATGAGTTGGTATGAGTACCTCATTTTCTAAAATGAGGTGTTACAATGTCTTACTTCAAATGAGGTGAGGTACTAGCATATTTTCAGCATCGACTATTCCATTAATTCCAACAGCAACAATTTTTTTTTATGTATCGGTGGTGACGCGAAGCGATATTCAAGTACGTCGCGTGTCTGTCTCACTCCCTCTTTGGGTATTTCTAATTCATTGTTTCATTTTGAAAGGATTTTTGAGGGGTTCATGTCACAGAGAGGCGGTGAGTGGTACAAACTCAACGCATTTCTCGGTGGACCTTTTAATTTGTCGTTGCAATAAGGTTTGTAGTTCGGCAGTTGACAGTGTGAACTATTACTCGTTTCTTCATTTGAGACATTTGAGTTTTGAGTGTCGGCGAGCAGGCGAGCACCTGGCGCCTCGCGCGATCCAGTGATTCTCTTGCGAGTTGTATGAGTTTTGAGGATCGCGAGACTCGCGCGTGAATTTGAACGGATAAGAGTTTTTTGAAATTTGAAGTGTGTGAATGATTTGTGTAATGGTGGTAAGAGGTGTTTATGATGCGCGCGAGTAAATGAGTAAAATGAATAGAGGCGTGAAGTAAGACATTTTTGCGGTACGAAGTACTGCGACAAATTAACAAAATGAGTGGTACAAATGAGGTGCCTCACGAGTGAGCGACTCAACACTACTACGAAAAGGGTTTGGCAGCTCCAGTATTTATTGATTTAATCCTCTTAGTTGCACCAGGACATCGCCCGATCTTTATGATTTGTGTCTGTCCAGGGTGTTTTCATGTTTAAATATTCTGTACGTATTTTAATGTTGGAGCGTGTAATCTGAAATATAAAAGGTGATTTATTGTAAAATGACTTCAAAATGTAGCTAAGACAAAACTGAATTAAATATTGACATTTCTTTCCGCCGTTGTTGGTCAAAACACCAATGCCTAACAGATTGATGCCATTTTAAACGAAGTGTCTAAATATTTAAATACATATAATAATGTCCGAAAATGACGGCATATCTTTGATTGTATGGCATCGGATAGGTTTCAGTGACTCTTAAAAAATGATGATACAGCTAAATTAAATTGAAATAGAATAGGTGTAATATTTGTTGCTTCTTTACGCTACCCAAACGTAATTAAAGTGTTTTATTGAAATAAACGAGACTATCGTTCGGTTGGCATCGCATTAATTAGATTTTCATCAAAAACATCGTTAGAAAGCTTTCAAGGTTTAACATAATTAAATTTGTTTTGTCTAGCGGAAGGTCCTTGAAGAAACACGATTCTGTTTAGAATTATCTCTCTACATCTTATCCTGTTTTATATTGTTAGGATAAATGACTTTTTTATAGGTACACATATTTATGGTTTTCTTGGTTTTAATTATTATAATAAATGCAGATGGTGCCGACAACAGCAGACCTATGTAAATACTTTTTACCCACAGATATTTGCATGCCTACTAAAACTTCAATATGTACTTTATATAATTGTTTCTACTCCCGTACTTTTATTTGTCATTTAAAGGGTCGTGCACACACCTTTAAAACCCTATCTTATAGTTGTCAAGTCAAGTTATTATTTTAAAAGACCTTATTTTAAATGTCATTTCTGACAAATAAGTGAACCATAGACATGTTTTTTTTTTTAATTTCATTCATTCTTTTTCCGCCCATACGAGGCATTTTTGCTACTTCTTGAATGAAAAATATTTGTTAAATTTACAATTTTATTTCAAAGTGCTTGGTCGTAGAAAAAGTATTGTATGCAACGTTGTTTAACTGAGTCAAAAAATACTCGTGGCGTCTTTATTAACAATTTTCGGCTTCGCCTCAAATTGTTCTCGATGCAACCGTTGTTTAAGAGAGAACTTCTCTCTTAAACAATGGTTGCATAAAATAATATAATGTCGATTTTTAAGTTAACGATTTGGGTTAAGTTAATAACGATAAAAACTGTAAGGAATAACTGTTCCGAGAAACCTAAAATACCTACTTAAATCCAACTGCAGGTAAATTAGGCATTCTATATACAAATGAAAAAGGCCTGTTAATTACTGATGAAACACGAAATCCATAGGGGGAAATGTATTCCGGCGCGCTCTAAATACTAGTCCATCCAATCAGCGATAATGTGTGCAAATGTGCTATAGTAATTGAAAAGAGAGCCTTCTTGTAATTAGGGATTATTTTTAGTATGAAAATTTATTAAATACTCCTTAGATTGGCCTAGTGTTGACTCCAGTTCCTAAAGTCTTTTGAGTCTAAACTTGAAGAACTCTGCTCGTTTTTACGAGACTGCGCTAAAAAAACTTCCGAGTCTTTTAAGTCCCGAGTTGAGTCCTTGTTGAACCTTTTTTAAGCACAAATCAAAGGGCGAGCCTCTGAATTAAGACTTCGTCAACAATTTTTCTGGGTTACATACAAATACTTACAAACAAAACAAGCGTTATTGTAAGGTGTACCGTAACATAGGTTATCTGTAGGGAAAGAACTCAAGTTTCGACTTAATTATGTGAGTATGAACAACACAGTCGAGTCTTAAAGCAGAGGACTCAAAGGACGCGAGACAGACAGACATTTATTTATTTTAGGTTTACATTTCTGAAGCTTTTTGCCAACCTGTATCACTCTGTGCGTGTTAATATTTCCTAAAATGGTTTGTAAAGTTAAACATAAGTCCATGTTAATTTCATGTTCAGATGCTTCCAGAAACTGACCGTTATTTTACTAATCCGAACCTTACCATGATACCGATGGACCTTGGGCCCTATAACCATATCCATTTTTCTGGGTGGTAGTTTTGCGTGTTGAAGGGCCTAGGGCAATCGATAGCGAAAACGTGAAATCTTTACGCATATTACGTGAATATATTTAGTGAGAAAATGTTTAAAGTAGCAAATAGTAGGTAAGATAAAGTAACATAAGCGATGACAGATATTTTTATATTTAGTTCCGAGAATTTTGTTTTAGAACGTCCTGTATTCAAATGAATAAATTATTCTCTACGAGACTTAAGGAAATTTTGATGAAATAAAAATATGTCAGTAGCTCTATGAAAGTATTTGTCGTCGCGTAAGCCGCTTTTGTGTAACCTTCAACCCGACTCAGACAAATTAAAACTTTGTGTATAAGGTAATAAAGTAGGGATTTGAAAATCGAGTTTTAGTTATCTCCTGGACCAGTAACTTTTTTATGGGGATATTATGTTTTTAATCTTATACGCAACGATTGTAAGGTAGGGATTTACGTTATTTATTCGAGTCAAAGTTGCATCTAGTTGGTTCTTATTGAGAAACGACTGAGCGTTTTATGATTTAGTCTTGAGCTGATTAATGACGATACATTTTGACTCAAAAATTTTGAGTGTAATAAGTCAGGTATACACATATATTTATTAAGTCCACCATTTGTACATTTTTCTTTGCTTGTGCAATAAAGTTTAAATAAATATGTAGTATAGAGACTAAAATGTTGTTGAACTATAATTTTGGCTATGTATTAAGGTAATTTCAACGTGTTACCAATTCGCCAGTAATACTAAATTTCCAATTATTTACCTGTAACAAACAAAAATAAGATTAAAAATGTACATTCAGCACAAGCATCATATTAGTGGTTATTATTTGACATCCGATCGTTCTTACAGCTGCAATAAAACCTTAATATAAATAATATAAATGCATGGTGATTAGTTGCATACCTTCACGACTAAAAAATAGAAAGGAAAGTCTTAGATTAACAACAGCATATTATTATTGTTATGGAACCATTATATCCCGGCCCATTGTCAAGTTGGGTCGTGGCATGGCAGGGTTTATTTAATTACCAACCCTTATTTAATTTCCTGCTTTTTATAAACTTTTTGTTAGTAAGGAGTTTCGTATTTCTGTTTGTTATTTGACTGAATGGGTGTTATCACAGCTACTGAATGGGTGATTATTAAAGTTAAACGAATACTCTTAAATTAAAATTATTGCTTGAAAAAAGACAAAGGTTTCGTCGAGTTGAGAACTTCCTTATTTAAAGTCGATTAAAAACGTGATTAGAGCCTTGTATTTATTTAATAAACGTACATAATTCTGTGACAGGATATTTTAAATATGTACCCTATTTTATCTTCCTAAGACCCCGCGTACAAATTTTTGTACATATTCCAAAAAATATTTTGAACTTTCATTGAGTAACTAAGAGTTCCAAATTTAAAAACAAAACAAATGCTTCTGGGTCTCAGGAGGTTAAGTAAAACTGTAGGTTTAGAACTTAGGTAGGAGCAATAAAATCCAAAATAGAATAGGTTAGTATTGAATTATAACATTTTACAAAATAAAGTACATATTATGTAAAATTACAAAAAATACATTACCTAATATATTTGTTTCCTATTTTGTCTTCTTTAAACTGACTTTCTTACAATGATTTATAACATTTCCCTAGGTATATATTTCTCCAGCCATTGTATACTAAGCGACGGACGCATTACGTGCATGCTAACTAACCCAAGTTTTGCTACATCTCGTAGCAAATTGTTTCGTAGCACAGCTGCGCGGTGAAAGCATTATTAATAACGATAATTAGAAGTTGAAAATAACGAATTCTATGTTAATATATGCTGTCTTCCGTCCCCATAAAGGTCTGAGCAACGCGTGGTAGTCCAGTCATTATATCCAAAAAACCGACCCTACCCGTGAATAATCAGTTCTTGGATTTTTTTTCGTAGGTCTCTCGGGGGGTCACTGGGAGTGTAAATTCAAAAAGTAGACTGAATCAGGCTGATTTTGGATTTGTCGCGTTTTTCAAATTTAATTTCCAAAATATCGATCCTAGAAAAAAAATTGTAAGGACCAAACGTGTACAGAATCAAATTTTCTACAATTTTTGTCCTCACGGTTTTACTGTAAAATCAAAAATGCCCGAGTTATTCAAGAAAAACCGTTTTTCGAATATACACAGGATCCTGATTCAGTCTACTTTTTGAATTTACACTCCCAGTGACCCCCCCGAGGGACCTACGAAAAAAAATCCAAGAACTGATTATTCACAGGTCAAAATCTATAATGACTGAATTATGGTGCTTCCCATCTAACGATCGGATGTCATCAGTCAAGTGTCGGCCTGCCGAGAATGCGTTTATTTGGGCTGATCGCGATATGAGTACAGCATGCCGACAAATTATTTTAATTTCCTGGGATGTGTTGTGTACGTAATTGCTCTGATGTGCGTACACTGCACAGATGCTGTAGGTTCTACTGCATACTTGATTTTTACGTACTGATTTATGTAACTCTTCTTGATTTTTGCTAAAACTGTAGTTTCGTCATTGGCCTTCGAGTCTATTACAGACTATACAAGCAGTGTCAGGTAGAGCGACAACGTTTTTCGTGGCTGCCAATGCTGCGTGGTAAGCCAATACGGGAGCGGCAAACACGACCACAGGCCTGGCAGGTGTAATGTGCCCGTGGAGAACAGGTGTCGGGCTGATGACGCTTGGCTCGCTTACTTGCGAGTGTCTTAAACCAAGCGTCGTCATGAATTTTGCGCCCGTCAAATACTAGTTTGCGCCACTCGACTCTGTGCTCGGCAAGTTCCTCCCATTTGTGAACCGGGATGTGGAAGGCGTGCATGTCTCGCTTGGCGCAATCTTTATGTCGTAGCATTGGCCGACCGACGCTTCTCTTGGCATCCGCTATGGCACCAAGCATTACACGCCGCGGTAAACGAGCAGGTTGCATTCGATGCACATGCCCCAGCCAACGTAAGCGTCTCTGCTTTAGCAGCGCAAAGAGGCTGGGCAGCTGAGCAATCTCAAGCACCCTCTCATTTGTGACCCTATCCTTCCAGTGTATGCCCAAAATGTTCCGGATGCAGCGCATGTGAAAAGCGTTAAGACGACGTTCGTGCTAGGCATACGAAGTCCAGGTCTCAGCTCCATACAAGAGTATGCTCAGGATGCACGTTTGATAAACAACCATCTTGGTTTTCTTGGTAAGATGTTTATTTTGCCATACTCTTGTACTCAGCTTCCCGAACATCGTCGCCGCCTTTCCGATCCGAACATCAATTTCTGCATCTGGTGAGAGATTGTTAGTCACCGTCGACCCGAGGTAGCAGAACTTGTCGACTGACTCGAGCGGGGCGCCATCCAACAGAATTGTCGGTGTCTCCGCACACCCTTGAGCCAGTACAACAGTTTTCCGGGGATTTATGGACATAGAGAAAAGAGCACAGGCACGTGAAAACTTGTCCATAATGGTCTGAAGCTCAAGCTGCGATGTGGCGATGAAGGCTGCGTCGTCGGCAAATAGCAAACTGTCAACGAATAAATCGTCTCGTTTTTGCTTAGACTTTAGTAGTGACACATTGTAAAGTTTTCCGTCAGCTCTCGTATGAAGATGGATACCCTGTTGGTCGTCACCGAACGCAGTTTTCAGCAGTAACGAGAAAAATATACCAAACAGGGTAGGCGCCAGTACGCAGCCTTGCCGAACACCTCGACGCACAGAGAACGGGACAGACACGGTACCGTCGAACACCACTGCACCTTGCATACCCTCGTGAAACGACTTCACAAGACTCAATAGTTTTGGTGGGCATCCAATGTGTTCTAGTACGGAGTAAAGCCCTTCCCTGCTAACGGTGTCGAAGGCCTTGTTTAGGTCAACGAACGCAACAACAAGGGGTGTTCTCTGCTCTCTACACTTTTCTTGCATCTGCCGAAGTGTAAAGATCATATCCGTTGTAGAACGCTGGGCACGGAATCCACACTGGCTTTCGGGATATACGCGATCGGCAAGTTGCTGTAGCTTTGAAAGAACTACCCGACCGAATAACTTGCCCACAATACTAAGGAGAGAAATGCCCCGGTAATTGTTGCAATCACCGCGGTCTCCCTTCCCCTTGTACAATGTGATGATGTTAGCATCACGCATATCCTGTGGGAACATTCCTTTCTCCCAACATTTCAACAACAGACTATGCAGAATTGGGCCCACACACTCGAGTTTTATGATGTCTGCTTGAGTACCATCACTGCCAGGACTCTTTCCGCGTTTCAACTGTTTTACAGCCTTATGAAATTCCTCTATAGAAGGTGGCGCCTCTAGTTCGACCCAATTTGCTAGTTTTGGCGTGTGTACTAGGGCCTCTGAGTTAATAGCAATTGGGTTCGAATAGAGTTTGGTGTAATGTTCCACCCATCGTCCGAGTTGACGGCAGCTATCAGTTATGATAGTACCGTCCACTTCTTTAAGAGGGGCTGTCTTTTTAGGCACAGGACCCAGAACCTGCTTGATACCCGAGTAAACACCGCTGAAGTTACCGACGTCAGCGCACTTTTGAATATTTGCGCACACGTTCGTCCAGTACACATTTGCAAAGTGTCGTGCACTTCGCTGTAGAGTTGACGTAGCGTTTTTAAGGTGTTCCCGTGTCTCAAGAGTGGGTTTCATGCGATGTTTCAGTGCAGCTTCACGCTTGGAGTCAAGAAGAGGTTTTAAATGCTCAGAGTTTTCAGCGAACCAATCCTGGGTCTTAGTTTCCTGGTAACCGAAAACTGAGCAGGCAGTGTCTGTTAGCATCGCTCTGACGCTCCTCCACATGTCGTCTACTTGTGCATTCTCACTCCAGGTTGATTGCGCGCTTTTTACCAACTCCCTAAATTCACTGACCATCTCGTCATTCCTGGTATTCAGAACGTTGAGTTTCTTCTTACCAGGATGTCTGGACGAATGGATTTTCTTCTGAGTGAAGGCAACGCGCGCTACCACCATGGAATGATCGGTGTCACATTCTGCACTGTGAAAGGTTCTGATGTGGAGTGTTTCACGTAGGTCTCTCTTTCTGGTGAGGATCATATCCAGCTGATGCCAATGACCCGAGCGTGGGTGTTTCCATGAAACTTTGCGCGATACTTTGCCTTTAAAATATGTATTGGTGACGCACAGTAGGTTTCTAGAACAAAACTCTAGTAGACGCTGACCGTTTTCGTTTTGTTTACCAATACCATGTTCACCAATACAGTTCAACCACGCATCATGGTCTTGACCGATTCTAGCGTTAAAATCGCCTAGAATATACAGGCGATCGGAAGATTTTACACCGCGCACTGTTACATGGAGTTGGTCGTAAAATTGGTCCTTGGCCTCGTCCGTTGATGGTAGTGTTGGAGCGTACGCGGAGATGACTGTAATGTAGCCGCTGGTTGTGTTAACTCGCAACACCATTATACGCTCGGAGACCCCATGAGGCTTTTCGATTGCTTTAAGCAAATCATTACGAACGGCGAAGCCAACACCGTGCTCACGAACAGCATCAGCCCCCTTACCCCTCCAGAAGAACGTGTATTGCGCCTCGCGCAGTGAGCCTTCATCAGGTAGCCTGGTTTCTTGTAGGGCTGCTATTGCTATGTTAAGCCTATCTAATTCCATGCTGATTACAGCCGTCTTACGCAGGTCGCATGCGTTGCTGTTACTTGAGCCCCCCACGGTGTCCGGGAGGCCTGTCCTCATGGTACGGACATTCCATGTCGCAAAGCGCATGGATAAGCGGGTTGTGTTATTATTTCTTGTTGACTGTTTTTCAGCAGGTGAAGTACGTTACGACGCCGGTCGTCTAGTTGAAGGCTAGTGCTCCCTACACCCAAAAGGAGCAGACCGGCACCGAGGCGGATCAGTACCTAACTGACCAGGGGCTGCCCGGCTTAAGCCTACGATGGACCCTCCCACTGTCAGGAGTGACCCCTAGCGTCCTAACTTACGCCTATCTGTTTGGACTTATTACTGGTCACTGCCACTCCCCGTGTTGTTTTCCACGCGGCAAACCATCGTGGGTGAAGTTTTCTCTCCACAGACACTGCATCGCCTGGGACACAAACGAAGAGACACAGGGTTGCCCAAGACCTGTGGCTCTCTCTCGGCCTCACCGACTAGATCCGCGGGAAAGACAAGTCAATACGCGCGGAGTCGGGTCGGCTGCAGGTGCATAACAGCTGGCACCGAGCCGGGTTTGTTTCAAGTTTTCCTTCTCTGTTGCTATCTCTTCCGTTAAACAGCAGGAGGACCACGTGCAGGTGAGATAAGCCGGGGCACAAGGATGTTATTCGTGCCCCTCCCTCCCTCCTCCCTCCCTGCCTCCTACGATGGGGAGGAAAAATAGCTGAGGGGGTTTGACCCTCCTGATTTAGCATAAGATAAGCATAAGCGTCACAGATTCGGTGGAACTTCTGGAAAGCTCCTTCCGTCCAAAATACTTTTACATTATTTGAGAAAAAACTTAATATTTTAAAGTATTAAAACCCCGTTTATGCACGTTTCCTTAAAATTATAAATTATTGTTGCATTGAGATTTAATTCATATTACTTAATACGTATCCCGTGCCCTGTACGGATATGATGGTCGTTCTTGTCTACGTGACAGCGTGATAAAATGGTGTCCGTCACTTTCTTTCCCACGGTGTTAAACAGTGACAGTTATTTTATCACGTGGATAAAGATGGATAAAGCTATCCATAATAGGCTGGCTGCAGTATACACATACTGTTAAATTGCATTATCTAGCATCTTTCATTTAATGTATTCTTCAGAGATACTGTTTATTGATGGGCATTACGGCTATTCGGGCCACCAGCTTATCAAAGTATATAAATTAAAGATTAATCTTCATTGGCGCAACGAAACGTTTAAATGAGAGATGGGAAAAGATGTGATATAAAATACTTGCACATTAAGATAAATACTTTTTTATTTGGGCTTACGTTTGTGAGATTAGTACCAACCAATATGTAGAATGTTTGTTTGTTCAGATTGTTTTAAGACCTATTGACTTTAGTTTAACCTACTACCTATAAAAAAAAACAATATAGACCAGTGTATATTTCACTATATGTTTTCGTACCATAAACGAGTGAATGAGTGATAGATACTACTATGTATGACTACGATATCAAAATATTCACTACGGTTGCTTGTATTCACTTTCAAGGCTTTGTTATACGATGTTTTAGATTAGAATATAATAATATTTTTATTGATGCTTTTAGTCACATTTCTGCCGATGTAACATGACTTGGAATTTTTTAGGCCAATAAAATCCCTCCAAATTCTCCAGGGATCCGAGGAGCATACTTTATGAATGGCAGTATTAGAGTGAATTATCATTAAAGGTTCCGTTAGGCTAAGTGTTTAACGGTAGCTTCTCGATTAATTATCATAATGATAAAAGACGTGCCACTGTCAAGTAGCACTATAATAACGAGTCCTAATTAGCCTAAAATTAACACTCTATAAGTGACGGAAACCAGCTTATAGTCTTATCTTTACAGAGTTTCCTTAAACTATTTATATCTTCTCTATACGAGAATCAGTTACCTTCTCACGTTTTTATTGGGGTTAAGTTATAAAAAGAAGCGGGTTTTAGAAAACTAACATTGATGATCAGGGTATACAAATTCTTATATGTGATATGAAATTAATTAGCTTCTTAATTCTGTTGTATACCTATATGAAAGCAAGTGATTGTAACCCGAAACGATAAATACCTTACAGTCAAAAATCATATAGATGCATCTTAATTTGACATTTAGTCTTAGGCATTGTAGGCTCGCTCGAGTCGAGATACACTAATCTATGTGAGCTCAGAAATAACGTACCTAATAGTCTAATGATTACTCTAATCTAACCTAACCTAACTAAATTTGTATCAATAAATTTTTGTCACATTATAAACCGAAACAAATATATCAAAGGAGCAAAGCTGGAAGACGCTGGTTGTCATAATCGCTAGACTCTCGTCGCTCGCGTCACATCGGAAGGTGTCAATTATAAAACGTATTCGACACTCAATAATTATTGTCCAGTGCGCATTGGGACCCAGTTCTCACGATACAGGTTTATATTACATTTCGTATATTGTACACTGGATTATTATGCCTCATTGAATCCGAATTGAATTAACAGGCGATATTTTAAAGCAAGCGCTTAATTAAAGCGTTGATTAAATTATAGCGATAAAATTAGTTTTTTCCAGGAAATAATTTCGATATACGGTGGATATTTAATTGTAGGTACCTACTAATTGGTAAGAGAATTGGAATTTAAAATATGCAACTGTTACGGTGAAGTCGATATAGGTTTTTTGGAATATTTCCTAAAAATATATGTTTCTCTTTATTGACCTGTTTAAATGATGTGTAGCCTTATTCACAAACACATATCCTAAAATATCCTTATAATTACAATCCTTATTATTATTACAGTTCTAGCTGATAGACTTTAGGGCTGAGATGAGAAATACATATATTATAAGTAGGTACCCAAAATATTACAATTTAATGTACCTACCCTAAGATATATCTTTACTAACCTAATAGCGGAAAATATAACATTTTAACATAACGCGTATGCGAGTCATGCGTAGGTACTGAAAAGGTTACAATTCATTTCATTATGCAACCCGCGTCATGAAATTTTTTTAGCACCCTTTTCATACCAAAGGTAGGTCTCACATAAATTACGAGCATATTCATGTAAATACATATGTGTACATGTACAACATTCATTACAAATAATGTATGCCCTCACGTGAAAAGGGCGTAAGCCTATTCATACACTAATACACGACCTTTACGTTTACTCCGTGTAATGTCACTTTGCCAGTAAATTTGAGACAAATTGGTGAATACGACTTGATTTAGGTATCCGCGGTGACGTTTTATGCTCGTGACGTCATGGGCTTAAATTGAGTTTGTGACAAACTGTGTGTGAAGTTACTCAAATGTAATTTAGCATTTTGGCGAGAATGTTTCTACATGTACTTCATGTTGATAAGATTCTACATATCTATCATATACGTTTTGTAAAACTAGAGTTTCTCTAATCTTAATTAGATATCAAAATACATAATTATTATAAAGTTATATACTAATAAATGTCATACGCTAAAGAAAGAATGGAAAGAGGCTGTAGTGCCCGAGATTCTACGTATAGAAAACACAAAACCTATTTTAAATAAAAAAAAAATGGTTAGTCGAACCTGTCTTTTCAATTACCAGACTTAGCATTATGCGTTGCATAACTCTATCTAAAATAATAACAACAAATAAAAGCACTCTTCAGTTAACAGGCGTTAACGCACTATTATCACCACGACGCGATCAGTTAAGTAACACGAAACATGACGCTTTGACCTCGCCTTATCACTCCTCTGACATAAAAAAAAAACAATTTCCTAACCATCACATTACCAGAATTGAATGTGTAATTGATACATTCAACTTGATCTTATTTCAACCCAATAAAGTCCCTTTTTGTTCTGCCAGTCAGAGAAAATATCGTGGTTGATTCAAATTTGATTCAAAATTTTTAATTTCAGTCGAGTTCGATTTTAGGCTTTATTTCGAAAACGTTATGGTCACTTTTAGAATGTTTGTAGTTTACCAGTGTTCCAGTTCGGGCTCTTCTTTGATGTTTGAAGTGTAAGAGCACTACCGCTCTTCCGATAGTGGGATAATCTATGACGTGCTTCCGTTATATCAAAAGGTATAACTTTCTTCATCACATATCATGCTTTTTCGTATCATCACAATGTAACTGGAAGAGCCCTGAGCAAGGATTATAAATTAATACAACTGTTTGGGATCAGTTTACTAAATACTCATTGTGCTCTTGTTTTATTGCTTTCGATACTGATCGGCTTCATTTCATCATAATCGGTACGAATGAATTCGGTTAATATATGCCGTAAGAATTGTAAGATGAGTCAAGATTTATTTTATATAAATCATATAAAATTACTTTTATTTACACAGATAATGCTCCATAAGGGTGAAACGTCGTGGACAAGACAGCCAGTGCCTTACCAATTCTTTTTGATTTCGAATACTATCATGGATAATCGCATCTACCCCCTTCACAAGCTACACGTGTAGTGTGGGTCTACGGGTACAGATGAGGAGTGATCGATCAAAACAGAGAACGGTGCGCCGGCGCAGCCCACACCTGCGCCGGTTCACTTTGATGCCGTCTGTTACGAAACCGTAGGGAAATGAGCTGTCAACGTCACGCGGGACACGGCATTTGAAATGTCAGCGATTTTGTTAAGCCTTGATCTTAAGCGGGCCACTCACACACCTGCGGCAGGGGCAATATTGGACCCTTAATTGCCTCCTTAATTGTGATGTGTGTAGAGAAGCAGGGGTAAAAAATTGCCCCTGCTTCTCTACACACGTCACAATTAAGGAGGCAATTAAGGGTCCAATTCCAATATTGCCCCTGCGGCAGGTGTGTGAGTGGCCCGCTTTAGTCTCCTAGTTGCGTAGAACGTCTCGTTATAAGGTCAAAGCGCGGGCGGCATCCAGAATATTATATGGACGTATTATTATTAAATTAATCGCAGTCAATCTTCATGCCATTGAAATTAGTCGGTATAAAAAGATGTAATTAAAACATAATGAACGTAACTTAAAATATGGTTGAATAATCTTTAAAAAACAGGTGTTTGAGTTATACATTACGACTACAAAAAGGGCGAAAGAAATATACATAACTGTAAAATAAGCGACTAGTCTATAACCTACAAAACATTATTTGTAAGAATGACACAACACTTTAAACATGTTTATAATCCCCTACTGCCGTATTCGAAGTTCAAGATAATCACAAGAGACGACACGTACTAGATCCATTCTAGATACGTTATAGTTTAGATTTCAACTAGTTCTCTTTTGCAGCGCAATTCGAGCAACCAATGTCACTTTTACGTTAGATAGAGTTAGATATCTATTAGATGTGAATTGGATCTCTAAGCCATATCTTGTGGAAATCAAGAGAATCCAGAATCGCGCAAATGTGAAATTTGACAGCTTAGATCTTAAACATCGTTATCGTATCTTGGCGATGTCTAAAAGATATCTAACAAATGTCTATTTCAAAATCCGAATCGGGCCCTAAGTCCGTTTTCAATAAAGAAACCCTCATAATGCCAGGAAATAATAAATTTGCATTATCCATCCTATTGTCGTAGTCAATTTACACAAAACCGTTCGTTCCGCATTCATCTTCCTCGCGTTATCCCGGCATTTTGCCACGGCTCATGGGAGCCTGGGGTCCGCTTGACAACTAATCCCAGTAATTGGCGTGGGCACTAGTTTTTACGAAAGCGACTGCCATCTGACCTTCCAACCCAGAGGGTAAACTAGACCCGTATTGGGATTAGTCCGGTATCCTCACGATGTTTTCCTTCACCGAAAAGCGACTGGTAAATATCAAATGATATTTCGTACATAAGTTCCGAAAAACTCATTGGTACGAGCCGGGTTCGAACCCGCGACCTCCGGATTGCAAGTCGCACGCACTTACCGCTAGGCCACCAGCGCTTCACCGTTCGTTCCGCATTATAAAGACTTAAAACATAAGTAAGGTAGGTAATGGAAACAATTTCTAAGTTGTTGTTATTACTACATGCGGAACCTAAAAAGTAAAAACCAACAACAAAATTCCGAAAAAAAACATGGTTGAAGCAGTTAAGGTTTTCTTCTGTATGGAATACTAAAATCCCAAAATATTACTATGTAAGTAGTATGTATTAATCATTTTCATGTTTTTGGCTTGTGTCTTTAACGTCAGCATTGTATAATTCTGTTGTATTCATTATTTCCCAAAACGGTATTCAACGATTTCGATTGTCTATAGATAGACCCCTCAACCGCAATATCCATAGCTAATTCCATACGGAACATGAGTCAGCACTTCCGCCATTTTGTAAATAAGCCGCCATGATGGATAGCCGCTTCCGCTGCAGTGTAATTACTCATCGTGATCCTCTTCCGGTTACAATAGACAGGTGACGTTTAGAAGGGTTGTCATAGTAGGGAGGAAAGAAAGGGTTGGACAATTGGAAAGTGTCCTTTATGAATTAAGTAAACATGACGAGTTATATTTTAAAACATGCGCTGAACGACTAAAATTAGAATTCCATAATTTGACCTATTTCATAAAATACAAATCAATGAAAGCTTGCAATGTTTGAGACAAAACACTGATATGCTAATCATTATCTGGCACTGTAAATGACCAATAGACCCGCCCTCTATACTTAATTCAATTAGAAAAACAAACAGTCTATCTAGCACGCGAAAACATTTTTATAATGTCTACAGGAAATACGCCCACATTCCGGAACATTTTTGAGCCACAAGACAACAGAATTACTAGCGACCTAAACTTAAAGAACATTAGTAGTTATGAGCCCATAAGTACAGTAAAAACGATTTAAATATAGAAGGTGTACCATTGCGCAAGCAACAGGCGCACTGAGGGCTTACCGCGAACCACGTTCGACGTGTTGCCTCTCTGTCGCACTTGTAAATTCGTACGTAAGTGTAACAGGGAGGCAAGACGTCGAACATGGTTCGCGGTAGCCCCTCTGATCTCGATGCGCGGGGGCAACCGTTAAGTTCTATTGCCTTTTTTGTTTGCATTCCTTTTGTTTCGCGCCGGCAGTGTTGCTATGGCTCATTGTAGTTTTTCTCACGAGTTACTTTGGGTAACGGGAGGTGTAATATGTGTGTTGCAGTTACTGTTATTTGTAATGAATTACAATAAATATAGAAAACGGAATTATTCGAAGAAATAATTTTAGAAATTGCACACCTAAAAGCTCGGCACCGGATCGGCACTGCCTCAACCCGATCCGCTCAGTATTATTTGTTGGAAACTCCATGCTGTATGTACTTAACGCATATTACGATGTACATATTTAATAAGGATTTATAGCGTTCGATGAAAAGTTATGGGATGAGCTTACTATATTTAAACGCTTTATCATAGCAATATTTATTACTATGTACTTATATTAGAGATGCCACGAATATTCGGCAACTATTCGGTATTCGGCCTATTCGGCCACTTTGCCGAATATTCGGTATTCGGCCGAATGTTGCCTACTATTCTGCCGAATATAATCTGTTGCACCTACTTAAAAAGAAAAATTGCACGATAAAAATAATCAAAAAACTATGTGGGTATATTTAGAATGTGTTATTGGAAAGTTAGTTAAATACGAAGACCCTTTTTTGAGCATTTGTTGATTAAAAAACATTTTATTTTTATCATGAGTCTGTTTTGTTTGGCTCTATTCATTAATGCTGTTCACCAAAAATATTTATCTTAGCTAACGTCATCTAAGCTTGTTAGCGATCAGTTTTCATAATAATTGTGACTTAAAATGTTCGCATGTCATGCCGAATATTCGGTATTCGGTATTCGGCCTAAACCACTATTCGGGGCATCTCTAACTTATATCTATTCGTCTAGTTTATCAACGCTGCCTATATTCATAAAACTTAGCAACTTCTTACAAACCTCTGCTAAATATTGTCTCTGTCTAACAAACAGAAATGTCAAAATGACCAAGGATCATTAACGGTTTTTTAGATTTGACCAACGTTTATGAAAAACGCGAATAGTCTTTTTGTGTTCAAATATGCAAAAATTTTGATAGTCAAACGATAGTAAATATTATTGATTACCTAAGTACCTACTCTTCATTCGTTATTTCCAAAATAACGTCAAGTAATAAATATAGATAGTGAATAGGCAAATAATCAATTTATCCTACGGCCTGAAAAGGGTTAATATCGCTCTAATAGTTATTATTCACCTCGTAGATAGCTGTTTCCAAAGTCTACTGTACCTGCGTTAGTTCACTCTGTCCAGAGAAAGTCACAACACCATAATCTACGATTTTTAGGGTCAAAAGTCATTTACTTGTAAGGCAATACAGAATCTTAATGAAAACCATAAAAGCTGCTTCAATACGCCAAACTGAAACATAAAACTTACTCAAAGTAGTAACGTTATTTTGTTGTTGCTCGGATTTAAACTTAAATGTCTTCAATTAGAGTTTCAAAGTTGAGAATGGATGGTTAGATAAGAGCTAGACGAATTATCTGTGTAATAAGTTTCGCAATACATATTTAGACAATGAACCGTGGGTGCTCTTGGGTCACGATCCGTTGCAAAACCTTTTAGAGGGCTTACTAACTAATTTATTGTTTAATTTATATCGGGATTGGCTTAGTATGGTAATGGTTATAAATTATGTGCAATCATATCTAGTTAGATATTACATAACAACGTGAATAATCCGAGCATTATAATGTTCTAATGGTGAGTTCAGACGTTAGTCCATAGAGGGTCAAAAGCTCGAAACATATAATTTCGAATACATTGGAAAGTTTTTGGTAAATCTTGGTGAAAAAAAAAAAAACAAATAATTTGAAACTATATCGCGGTAGACCCGTTTGTGTAATTAAATAAATAATTTATATTACCTAAACACTTAAGATTTATACTCTGCAAGTATCAGTAATTCAGTAGGTACAGATTTAACCAATTATTTACAAAAACGCGCAATCTAAAATTCGGGTCGAGTTAATTTATCCAGTAAAAGTACATTTTGCTGTAAAACAGGAGAGGTACTGATTTATTAAAATAACTCGCTAAATTTACAATTTGAGAGTGTTATTTTACTTTAGCGATGCTAAAACGCGTGAAATTTCATTACGTGCCTTAATCCCCCCTTTTCGGACGTGATGCCGAGTGGCTCAAATTATATCTGCTACAATCAATTCTCGGAATGTTAAGGAAATACTAATACTAATTGTGTGACAAACTAAAAGAAGGCGAACACTGAATATTATTTATAAAATTATCATTTATTAAAAAAAATATTCAAACAATATTGTGCAAGATCCTCCATTCGAGCAAATACCAAATTTATACATGTATACATATACATATGTTACAGTCAACAACTCGTTTATAATAAACTCGGTTTGATATAATGTATTATAACTCTCAATTCGAAATTACTTTGATATTCAGCTAACTTGAGCTCAAAGAGCGATTTGTGTTCTAGAAATTATGGTAACAACTTTGGAAATGTGTCCAAATTACATTAAATAAAGTTCAGTGTAAGACATTTCAAACCCCTGGCTGGTAATTGCGAGATCTGTGGCAACCACATCTCGACTGTCATACACAGATTTAAGTTTGAAATTACATATAAGTACATACATATCTTCATGGGTTTTGCCTCATTTCATATTTGGGCAACAAAGCAACTTGGCAACCACGTTTTAAATGTTGACATTTGAAATGTAGAAATTGGTACAAACTTTTCAGTTTATTTTGGTAGGTAACTATAACAAATTCATAGGTATTTACTTCTCTAGTTGTGTTCGTAAAGTGCGATAGGCTGATTGACAAAGTGTGGCTCGACAAAATGCATAAATAATAAGTACTTATTAGACTTTTTATCCAAATCCAAGACACCGAATATAATTTACAAGCAGTAGTATAATATACCGTCCATGTCACACATTTTTAGATCATCATCATCTTCCTCGCGTTGTCCCGGCATTTTGCCACGGCTCATGGGAGCCTGGGGTCCGCTTGGCAACTAATCCCAGTAATTGGCGTGGACATTAGTTTTTACGAAAGCGACTTCCATCTGACCTTCCAACCCAGAGGGTAAACTAGGCCCGTATTGGGATTAGTCCGGTTTCCTCACGTTGTTTTCCTTCACCGAAAAGCGACTGGTAAATATCAAATGATATTTCGCACATAAGTTCCGAAAAACTCATTGGTACGAGCCGGGGTTCGAACCCGCGACCTCCGCATTGCAAGTCGCACGCTCTTACCGCTAGGTCACCAGCGCTTTTATAATATTATACATTTTTAGATATAATATAATATTTTGCTAAGAAAAAAAAATTCTCTTCTGAATTAATATAATATATTATGTCAGACTGATGATGGCTACGTCGTACTTTAATGATATCTTCAGTTAGGAACCTATTTCAAGCACAACGATTTCACGTGGACGAGTACATATTCGACGTTCTTCAACTACATATCTTACACGTGTACGTATTCGACGTTCTTCAAGTATCTTACGACAACTATCTTGAACAATCGGTTGAGTGGGCTTGAAACGCGGCTAGTTGTAAAACTATCCTGTATTGTAGAAGAATTTTAATGTGAAATAGCTACATGTGTAGGTTTGTACTGTCGCATAGTGATGTGAGTGCTTTTAATCATGAATCAAAATTGTAGAAGGAAATGAGTGCGGCCCTCCTAGTCGGCTCTACATCCAACTAGGGTGGCGAGAGGCCGAGTTCTGTGGAAATCCACTACATTAGGCCTCCGGCCTCTGGCCTCTTCTAATGTTTAGTGGTGGACGTCAACAGGCTGAGAATACATAGTACCTATCAGGGATATAACAGATGTGGTTTTATCGGAACCGAAAACGGAAACAGATGTTTTCAATTTAGTTTAACGGAATCGGAAACGGAACCGGAAAGGTACGGACCGGAACGGACCGGTAGGTAGCCTGGTAGTATAGGTATACTATTGAACAAATTTTATATGTAAATTGTAAAAAAAAAATATTAAAAAATGTAATCATGTTTTAGTCATATATTGTGATATTGTCGCAATTATTCAGAAACTTATTTTCGAAATTGTTTTCTTAAACGGCACGATTGTTGGTACAAAACAGTTTATTATTCCAACATTGTCAGTCAATCCTTCCTCAGATCGACACCCGATATCACACATATCCGTCCGTCTGTTTCCTTGTGCACTCATGTGTTATGCATCGGGTGAATGCACTTAATCGACTGCGAAGCTGACACGTCACGATAAAGATTGAGAGGGCCTTCCTAATGTGGCGTACAGTTTTTTACAAATGTAAAGGATTTGTAAACTTACTACGTATACTCATAATTGTAAAATCTCGTCATATAGCATATCCGAATTCAAATTATACGAACCCAGGGTCTTGTCTGGTCTTAAAAAATTAGCGTAGGCGCAAATTTTTACGAAAACGGCTATCAGTCAGTCATCTCAAATTTGTAAAATTTTAATTCATGTCATAACAATGTTTACATTACTTTTAAGCTAATTATACCCACCGGAAGTACTACACCACGCATAACTCTTATAGATACATCAAAATTAAAACCCACGCATAAACAAATAATCACACATTAGAGAGGAATTATCGAATTATCCTGTCACAAAAGACGGTGTAATAATTTATTAACATCGGTGGTATTAAGCAAAGGGACGAATTAACATCATATTAATAAAGTAGGAACGCCAACTTATTTATATAGGTGGACAAATCGTGAACTAGTTTATGCTGTAGTATTTTCCTCGTAAGCAATTGACAGAAATGCCAGATTTTAACAGCATTAATAACATGGTATTTCATTAAGATTTTAATCTACCTCGGAGCGTCCCAAAGTCTCGTCGGTAATCTCTGAAATACTTTAACTAAACGTAACAATCGTAACATGATTGTAATAACTGAGTTAGTTGACATACTGAACACACAGAAAAAAATACTTGTATAAAAACAGTCAAGTTAGGGCCTATATAAGTGCAAGTAAGGCACAAAACCAAGATCACATATTTTCAATCTAATGAAAATTATGCTGATGTGGGAAAAATAATTGCTTTGAAAAGTCAAATGTAACATAATCCATTATTACGTGATTATTACGGAACCCTAATAAACGTGGTGTGAGGCTGTGAGGTTACCCACCCACATTTTATCGGGATCGGGCAACAAGTCAATACATACAAATGAAAAGAGTAGATCCTAATTCAAGAAGGGCTTTGTGTGAAGGTTCGATTCGATTCAATTTGATTCAGAGGATTTGTTTTACATGAAAGAGAGAATGTAAAGTTACACGAGCTTTTAAGATGGTCGTATTAGGTATTTACAAATTTTTGTACATTTTATCTACCTACTTCTGTACTACCCGTAGTGTATTTAGTTCAGCCAATTAATGTATTTAAATAGCACGGAGTGGTGCCACAGACCGCTAAATGCTAGCGGACGCGTTCGGAACGAACTAAATTAAATGCAAAAGTAGCAGATTTTGATTTTACAATTTGTAATTGATGTCATTAGGCATCTCACGTGCACCAATAACAACAATCGGCGTGTGATCGTCCGTTTAGCTTGTGGGCCCGATTCGGATTTTGTAATAGACATCTATTAGATATATTTTAGACATCGCCAAGATACGATAACGATATGTTTAAGATCTAACCTGTAAAATTTGACATTTCCGCGATTCTGGAGATACTCTTGAACGATTTCCACAAGATATTACTTAGAAATCTAATTCACATCTAATAGATATCTAACACGATCTATCGTAAAAGTGACATTGGGTGCCCGAATTGCGCTGCAAAAGAGAACTAGTTGAAATCTAAACTATAACGTATTTAGAATGGATCTAGTACGTGTCGTCTCTTGTGAATAACTTGAAGTTCGAATACGGCAGTGTATCAGAACAAAAATCATAACCTTGTTAAATATAATAAAATGACTTATATACTCATGTACAAAAGAGGACCGCAACTTTTTTTTGCATTCCTCTTTTGTCCACGAGTGTAGTTTCCGAATAAAATGGGTGTGACATATAGACGAACGGCCAGGCGGACATAAACTGTACTAACTATAAGCGTCCCGTTTTTGCCATTTTGGCAAATGGCCGCTTTTCACCGTTGTCGGGTTCACCGTAGTTAAATGGGCGTTTTCTAAAATAAATATCGAAAACCTGATTCTTTCAAATCTGGACGTTCTTGGGCTAATTCTACTCAGAATCGACAGCATTCTCCATTCCGCCATTAAAAAAATATGTCCCAAAATGTCCATTCCATTACGTCACGTTTTATTATGAGAAAATTTTTCACTTGTATGGACGTGACGTATAGTGGAATGTACAATTTTCATACAAATTTTTGGGACAAGTTTTTTTATCATCAGGATTGAATATGCTAGTGATTCTGAGTTGAAAGAACCCAAAAACACCAGGATCTGTGAGAATCGGGTTTTCAATATTTATTTTAGAAAACGCCCAAATAGCGAGGTAACACACAGTTTCGCTGTTGGAGACTGTCCCTCAGGCGGCGGACTACGGTGTAGGACCAAAATGTTACAAAAGCGGCCGCTAATTAAAAAATAGCGGTTTGTGTTGGAGATACAACCGTAAATCATAAATGGGGATTCTTCTTCATTTACGTCACATTTTTCCGTTTTTTTTTTCAACGTTCTAATTTGATTTATAACCCCCGACTCAAAAAGGGTATAGCACCCCTTTTAAAATGGGGTGCTATAATTTAACATGTGGAACTGTGTAGCTGTGTGTCTATCTGTGCCATTGTAACTTCTAACTAATCGGATAAAATCTATTGGGTCTGATTTTTGTAATCGAAAGTTTTGTCTTTCGAGATGGTTTTTAGCTATGTTTAGGTGGAAGTCTGACGAATTTATTATATGGTTTAACGTGTATTAAACATCTTTATTTGCAAAGCAATAAAGCGGCATCCCGTATCAGATAAATATTTTACACATTTATATGTGCTAACAAAGCTTTTATTGTTTCCTCAATCGCTTGTTTCCATAATATCTTAAAGTTTATCAGTTTTCTGACAATGACACATAAACAATCGCATCTGCACTAACAATAGCCGAGACTGGCTCTTTTATTAGCGTGGCACTGCAACTCGCAGAATTTTCACTTTAGCGAAATTTTAAATAATAGAAAACAGAAAGTTAGCACTTCTGTCTGAGTATGAATGTGAGTATGGGAGCTTCCATGCATGGAGCCTGATTTCACCGGATAGAAAATGAAAACGAAATATGAGGGTTAATTAAATAAACCCTCATATTTCGTTTTTATTTTAATTTAACAGCATAAATGAGAGAAAAGTTAGGGCTTCATTTCCTAATTAATATAGTATACTGTTAACAGAATGCCATCCATAAAACATTTTCAAAAAAGAAAATTTTGACATTTCGATATGGTGATGGTGATCGATTTTCTGACAGTCTTGTACATGTGTGACGATTTCTATCAAAGGTTAGTAGGTGAATACATTGAAACCATATATGTGAGATATATAACTATAATTTAGACTACCGTTGCTATAGCTGCTTGGTTGAAACCGGGTAATTTCCTTAGTTTTAACATAAAATAGACAATAATTATCCACATTTAATCAATTAACATGCCCAGTTAACCTATTCCCATTTCATTACAATTTTCCGTTTTAGTGCTAGTCCTCATTTAAATAAATAGTACACGTGCGTTTTCTCTTTACCACTAACTGCAGGACCACCAGCAATCACTAGCTTTGGTCATCATAAAATCAATTTGACGTGGTTGCAGGGAAATGGAAATCGTACCTTATTTATTGTAGATTAGAACAGCCCAGTCAATATTCAAACGCTGTCAACGCTGAGGCTTATCTCTATGCTGTTTACTGTTTATGTTTACGAGCTTTGTTCATGCATTGTCCCAATAATAATGGCTAGTATATATCAGTTTATTTAATAACACCCCATAAAGTATCGACAACAACTGCATAATTCAAAACCTTGAGGCTTTGGGCTAGCTTAAGTAAAGATAGAGTCTGGCTACTGAAATATTACACAAATGTTTGGTGGGAAATTCAAAAAATCTTGGGCTGGTCACACTTTGTGTAGTAGGAATTATAGTTATGATAGAAAATATTTTTGATTTTCCGTGCACACGTAAGGTACCTAAGGATATACTCGTAAGTTAAATATACGTTGACGTGCACTCAAAGTCAGCTCACATAATTTCTACCACTATGTAAAGTACAGTCAACGATAAACACATATGTTTACACTTTCTCACCATATACCATTGTAACAAGGCGAAAAATGAAATGTAGTGTAAATAAGACCTAGCTCGATAATACATAAGTACTATGCCAAATATGGTAAATGCTAAGTATCAAAATATTTATAGAGCACCAACCTCCTAATTTGTTTACATTTGTTTAGGACTTGTAAACATTGCACTTTTTCGTTATACAACGCTACACGTCGACTTCGCACATTGTTGTAATTATTTACGAGCTTAAATAATAGTTTGCGGACCTCACTCAGTATAGACATTATTAATATTATTTAAAATAAACCCCTTATAAACCGCAAACAATTTGAATTGACATAAATTGACAACTAACTTTTATCTTTTTTTTTTATCATAGACAATTGGTGATACAACAACGAAATATCTAAAATAAATGGCTAGCCAGACTCTAGTTAAAATTCTGGACGTACCTACATAAATATAACATTGATAATCAGTTATACTGCGAAACCTGGATTTCTTGCGATCATGTATTAAGTGGATCTCATGTTATTGGTTCAACATCATTTGTATATTGCCCACAAACAAAACGAAAACGCAGCAATACACTCAGAAAGTTGATATTAATAAGTATGTATTGCTATACTAAAGCCCCATTTAGACGGTTCAAGAACTTGCATGGAATATTCGATACATTGCTAACTACAACGTACAATGAATTCAGTTGATCGAGTCGAGTGTAACGAAAATGTCATGCATGTTCTTGAACCGACTAAATGGGGCTTCAAGTGATTTTTTGATGAATGAACCTGCTGTTGATAACTATTTCTATTTTCTACCTTACGATACGACACGGGAAGCTAGAAAAGGCCGTAAAGACTGAGCGCCTACCGCGAACCACGTTCGACGTGTTGCCTCTCTGTCGCACTTGTAAATTCGTACGTAAGTGTGACAGGGAGGTAACACGTCGAACGTGGTTCGCGGTAGGCCTTCTGATTGCCTTTCGCTTTTTACAGCACAAGCAATAAATCCCACTAAACATAGCTAATCAGTAACGTAGATTAAATCGATTATTACATGGTCAATTATACATAATAATAAGATGACTTAATTTTGTTCATTAATAACTGGGGATCTACATTTATAAAATATTGCTATGACTAATTTTGTTTCTGAAATATTGATATAAACGCCAGCCCACGAAAGCCACGAATAAGTATCAATTCGGAACATATTACGTGCAAGAAAATTTTAACAATTTACCAAATGATTTGAATCGTAGTACTAACTTGTATGTAGGTAGAGTGATATCTTTGAGAGATTTCAAAAAAAAAAAATATTATATGGTTAACAGTCTTTACCACTTTACATCTCTCTGTTTTACCTATATGTTACCAGCTACATACCTTAATCTTGCTGTCTGCGCTATTCGCATTAAGGGGACGGTATATGACGTTTTCGATTTAGAGCTCACTTTGTGCAATCAATTTGTTCAAGAAATGTTTAATAACTGCATTAAATTATACGTAAATTTGTTCACGAAGAAGCCGTGTACCGGCTCTTCACGGCATAATATTTTTTATTTGCTGTAATTCTCTACAAATCGACACTAAAAGTATCCAAAAATCAAAATATGGAGTTCCGTTTGAGCAACACGCATTATAGTTTTGCCTTTAACAGTAATTGAGTTGTTGTGTGATTTTGAAAGCTAGATAACTAAACTAGCAAATTATTATCTACTTATATTTTTACTCACAAATACAACACAGAAATTCAATCCCAAATGTAAACTTTCGTACAATTTCCATACATTGACGACATCACTCAAAATTCTTCTTCGAGTCAGATGGCCGCTGGCCTTGGATCGAAGCAGACGTGTACATCGTCGTAGCTCGTTTTTGACATTATTTAGACATTTCATCATATACGCATACGAAAATGTATACCAGTAGATAAATTGTATTTCAAAAAATAGGGTAAATAAATTTATTTAAAATTTGATTTGTTGTTATTTACAGGTCGTAACGATCGAAAACAGCAGTAAACTATCCTAAAACAATACGATTACAATTGAATTTAAGTAACTTGTTCCTTCAAAACCCGCTTAAAATGAAAAAAGTTTAAAGACTCGTTTTACTGATTGGGATTGATTTTCATTATGCTGGTATCAATTTTGCGTCATTAAAAAAAAGTATATGACTTCTGTACGTCAATGACATTTGATGTCAATTGTAATCTTGTATTTACGTTAGAGAATATTATATATTCATTTAAATATTACTTACCTATTAATACGAAGCGTAATTCGTTTAATACCTGAAAGTCTTAGTGTCTACACCTACTTTGTTGCCGTTCGTTCCGTCTATATGTGTGCGATTACGTGCTGTTCTCAATAATCAAGAAACAAGCCATAATCTTCAAGAATAAAATAACAGCAAGACCAGCATTTAGTACTAACTAGTTTTTGCGGATTTGGAGACAAGAGATGAAGCTTACAGGCTAATACCGCTGCGGTCTGGTTATTGTTATGTGTATATATCGAGTATTATATAAATTTACTATAAAATAACAATGTTTTATTTCAATGACATTATGTGCGTAGGTATGTATGTTTCGGTGATTATAAGAATTTTGTCCACACAATAATTGTGCAAAGCAGAGACTGCATCATGCTTTCTTTACGGTATAAGCGGTATGGTACCGTTATTATTTATCAATACCGGTTCGTTTTGAAGGTA
Source organism: Cydia amplana (assembly GCF_948474715.1). Classification (NCBI taxonomy): domain Eukaryota; kingdom Metazoa; phylum Arthropoda; class Insecta; order Lepidoptera; family Tortricidae; genus Cydia; species Cydia amplana. Next base: position 10,269,957 of record NC_086069.1, on the reverse strand, counting down.
AAACTATACCGGTTGAAATACAAAGTACGGTACCGGTATAAAATTACAGCAGGGACAACCATTTTTATAGGTGTACAGTCAGCTGCAGAGAAAAGGTACGACCAGATAGATAATTGTATGCAGGGGTGGTACCTTTTCTCTGCAGCTAGCTGTACCTAAACCATCATTGACCGAGCGTTGGCGAAGGTCTCCGTTTCAACTTGGGCAAAAATGCTTTCGTATGTACGAATTCTTCTCCTTTGCATATCACATTTCTCAACTGATTCTCGTGAAAATTCGGTAGTCCGATATAATTATTCGGTTTCTTTTTTTTTTGAAGAATTTAAAATAGGCAGAAATTGTCATAAAGGACTTACGCGCCAGTAGGGTCTGTGACACTTAAGACCACTGCGATTATTAGGTACTTACTGGCCCCTATTTCACCACGACCACGGTGACAGGTGCGACAGTTGTCGACATCACTGTTGCTGACGTCACAGGCCTCCATAGGCTACGGTAACCGCTTACCATCGGACGGGCGATGTGCTTGTTTGCCACCAACATTTTAATAAATAAATAAACTCCATTATATTGCCACTAAAAAATTCTTATTTTGCGAAGCTAATGACAATTGTCACAAGAAACACGGCAACTGTATCGAAATTGCGACACAGAACTCATTTCCTGTCAAGACTTACCGAAAATTCTTTGAAAAATCTTGTGACAATTGTCACAAGATTTTTTCGCGAGAGAAATGTCTGTTTTATCCGATATAATAAAGTTTTTTTTTTAATAATAGGTACAATGACGGTGGCAAACACGAATACGGCCCGCCCGATGGTAAGCGGTAACTGTATTATTAAATTGTACAACGGGACTTAATCGCGTATCTAAGTTTTAAGATTTACCTCCGACGTTTCGAGGACGGCGTTGTCCCCGTGGTCTCGGAGAAGACTGGCTTAAGTTGACATCAGCATCTTCTAACCGCGCGAGTTTTTCGAACTACCCGCACTTGGTCTTGTTTATCCGCTTGAACGTTTTGCGGTTCCGTTGTACAATTTAATAATGTGTAAAAATCGTGAAAGTTTAAATCAGTGTTAGCGGTAACTGTAGTCCATGGATGCCTATGGCGTCAATAACAGTGATGTTTTTGTCGTACCTGTCACCGTGGTGAAATAGGGGCCAGATTACGCCGCGCCGCGTGGAACGTGAGGTGCATTGGGGTAAATGCATACCATTCACTCAAGGAAAATAATCTCCCTTATAAGATCACTCGTGTGTCTGCCATTTTGTTAAAGCCAATTTTCACCGTAACTACTGGACTAGTTCAATTGAAATTTAGTACACATATGTCAAGTAAGGAAGTAGTAAGTCGGTGATCCGAAGATGAGTAACGTAAATAAATGAACTTTTAACTTTGCGGCGATTTTTGGTATCATGTGACATATCAGATATAATACATAATTATAAGTAGGTGAGCAAAAATGTACCATAACCTAACTCAGAATTGTATCACATAAATACATATACAATAATCTTTAATAGAAAAAAAACGACTTCTCTAACTACTAGCCTAACCCACTTAACGGCGCTTATACTTTATTTGGTAATATGTACCTATACATTTTATGGTAATCATAGTGTTTTTTTAGTTTAAGTATCATAGTGGTTTTCCGGATCAAGATCCGGGTCCGGGTCCGGATCCGAGTCCGGCTCCGAGTCCGAGTACGGGTCCGAGTCCGAAGTCCGGGGCCCAGTCCAAGTCAAAATCGAAATTCAAAATCACTAAACGTGTAGGTACTATGCGTCGTTGAAGAGTTCTGTTCTGATCATCATCAGCAGTTCCACTTCATCAAATCCCACAGTTTTTAATGTAAATGCTTGATTTTCTGATGAAAATATATAAAATTCTATACATATGCCTTTAAAATTTGAGGAGTTCCCTCGATTCCTCATGGATCCCATCATCAGAACCGGGTTTTGACAAAAACGGGACCAATCTGTATGCATATACATACAATCAAAAAAAAATTTTCAAAATCGGTCCAGTAATGACGGAGATATGGAGTAACAAACATAAAAAAAAAAATAAAAAAAAATAAAAAAAAAAAAACATACAACCGAATTGATAACCTCCTCCTTTTAGATTTGGAAGTCGGTTAAAAAATAGTTCAACGCCAAAAGATTAATGGAAGACCTATGTCCTATAATAGGTGAGTTGGTCTTAAACAAAAAATATGCAATAAAAATGTGTAACTGTGGAACCCATAGTGAATCCTACTCGTACATGATCGGTTTTTATATTATGTACCTATAAGATATTTTCTACTTTATACTTTATAAGTGTACCTACATAATATTTACTTATAAGCAGTTGTCACGTAAAATATTTGTAGATTTTTTTGGAAGTATGTGTCACATCATCATCATCTTCCTCGCGTTGTCCCGGCATTTTGACACGGCTCATGGGAGCCTGGGGTCCGCTTGGTAATTAATCCCATAAATTGGCGTGGGCACTAATTTTTATGAAAGCGACTGCCATCTGACCTTCCAACCCATAGGGGGTAAACTAGGCTCTTATTGGGATTAGTCCGGTTTTCTCACGATGTTTTCCTTCACCGAAAAGCGACTGGTAAATATCAAATGATATTTCGTACATAAGTTCCGAAAAACTCATTGGTACGAGCCGGAATTGCAATTCGCACGCTCTTACCGCTAGGCCTCCAGCGATTTTTTTGAAGTATGTATAGCACAAAAAAAAAAGACATTTAAGGTAGGTAATTAAAATACGGTATAAACATTATTGGAGAAGACTTGGAGGAAGTGTCATAGGGATCTACATTCGATGCGTGGAAAACAAGTTCTTTTGTCTAATTATAATCCATCGGCAATCACGCGAGCGCATAAAACGAAAATCATTTTTTTTTCACTCCCTAAAACTCCCTTAACCTAATAACAGTAAAACAAAAAATAAAATATAGAGGGTTACCAACCAGCCAAAGAATTATAATTAGATATATGCACTTATCCCAACGCACCTCACGTTCTACTCTGCACGGGGTTCATTGCCGCTCCTACCGCCGTAAGTAACTATCAACACCTACATTATCAAGGCTACGATCGAAGATAATCGCTTCAGCACTGAAATAATACCGGTGGAATACCGGTATAATATTTTCTATTTTAATTGTATTAATTTAATAGTGAAACAAAAGACGAATATACCACATAAAAGTAAATCGGTAAAGATATTAGGGGTACATTAGCCAACACTGTTTCCATATATTTTCAAATTTTATTTTGTCCGCCTTAATTAAATTTTGCACCCTGCCGGAACTTTATTTATTTAAATTCTCATTTAATTGATTTTGAGCCTTATGAAAAGTCGTATAGAGTAGTAAATAAAATTTTACATCTGACTTAATGACATCTGGTTTTATTCGGTTTAACTTTAGAAAACGCGTATCTCGACAAAGCCATAATGTAGAAAATTGTCAACAACCAAATGAATTATTAGAATTTAAATACGTCACGTGTGACATGAACAGACAAGGAAAGCAAGATTAAATGTATTGTTTCTCTTTCTTCTTTCAATGGAACGCTTTTCCTAAAAGGAGGCCACTAAACTCAAAACGCTATCTTAAAAAAAAACTTGATGGGTCAGTGACCTGTCCCAGTAAAGTGAGGTAGTGTGCGTGAAGTGCGCTTGTGTGTGAAATGGGGTAAATTGACAGAATCTGAAAATTTACCCACCTCTACCGTCACCATAGGGACTCCTCCAGCAAGTTTGGAGACGACGACGGACGACTTACCTGAAATAAAGATACATTTTGTTAAAACACTGACCGAAAACCCTAGAAATTTCGCTACATATATACATATAATAGCGACAGCTACAGATATGAATGGTTATCTATATGTACATACTAGCCTATGCCTTTACAAATATTTATTTTTATGATGAATAATATTAATAAATATTTATTATTTATTAAAGATATAAATGCATTATTTGTAAAATTAAATAAATAAATATATTATATTCTAACTATTTATTAAAGTAAAATAAATAATAAATATTTATTATTTATTTTTGTTAGTTAATATTTTTATAGTGCGATCTCCTCGGTATTAGATTTGTTTTCGCGCCCAACTCCGCGAAGCCTCAAGGGTCAATTATCAATGGAGATCAAAAACAATTTACTTAAGCGTGAACTTTTCTAGCATTTCCGTCTCACACCCGCAAACATAGCACTATGACTAGTTTACGACTACCGGGGACACGAACACACATGTTTAGAATCGCAATGAGCATTGAGCACGTGTTGGTGCTTCCAAAGCATAGAATACCTGCTGTAGACTCCGCATACTCACTTTTTCCTGTGTCGTTTCGAAGTCTATTAAACATAAATTTCTTCACCTTTTCAATGTGTTCATTCTTACGCTACGGCTTACGTAGGCGGACAACGCGCGAACGCGGCGCGGCGCGGCGAGGATGAAACAAACCGTTGATACGTATAGGTATGTCCTAGACGTGAATGCCGCGCGGCGGCCGCGCGGCGTTCGCGCGTTGTTCGCCTACGTAAGACGTAGCGTTACTCGTAATACCTAAACTATTAGATTATAATATGCGTCGAAATAACATCCACATGATCTTAGACATTTTTGCGTAAGGTTGAGTAAAAGGAATCCTTTTGTCTTAAACACACAAACTTTACATTACATTACATAAAAAATGCACGCAAAAGTTTATTTACTAAATCATGACTTATCTAGTGTGTTATATTATAATAAGTAGTTTTCTACCCATGTACAGGTACGGTCAAGGAATATGATTTCTGCACCTGCACACATGAGATTTCTGGCGACTTTAATATATACATATGGGGCATTATCTATGAAAAGGGACCTTATTGTCGATGGCGCTTACGCCGCATAGCGTCGCGCGGCATTGTATTTATATCGGAGCATCGCATTACAATAAGGTCCCTTTTCATAGATAACGTCACACATATCGCGCATTTTCACTGTCACGACTCACGAGGTACGAAGTGGCAAAAAAACAATTTTTTAACATTGAGCACCTATCAATTTCCTCTGCACGTCTTGCCGGGGTCCACGTGACTTGATAATGTCAACTTGTCATGCCGCGCTTGATGTTTGTGGAACCACCCATCTCTAACGGGAACCTGAAATTCTAAACAGACCTTTGCTCTAAACACAGCTTGGGTATTCCATCCTTATTTTTTACTACAATTAGAAAGAGATAACATTATGCTGATTTGAATCACAGCTGACGCATTATTGATGCTTTGACACCTGTTTTTTTAAACTGGTTCTGTGAATAGTAAATAAGTCCAACGGTTTTTGTTGGTGGTACCTATTTGTCGGTTACACTTTAAGTATCGAAGTATAATCTAAAATAAATATGGATGGTTAATTTCATTAGGTAGGTTTATTTAAGTATTTTTTGCGGTAGATTATAGTCAAACGGTTGTGTCACTTTGTAAAAAATATGCCGCTTATTGATTATATACTCAATGAACGCCTTCAACTCCAAAAGTTTCACTTGAGCGTTGCCGACCCTTTAAAAACCCTAACACACCTTTTTTAACGAACCCGAAACTAGTCCCTCGAGAAAACCTCATCAGACACCTCAAGTTAAGGCCGTGCATCGAAAAATAACAGGATCTTAGAAAGGTGGCAGTGGCTAGCCCCGGAAACAAACAGTAGTGATTTTCGGATATATGTTTCTTGACTATATGATAAGACATTTCGTAGTAGTCGAAACACGAATGCTTAAAATTTTCTCGATAGAAAATAAATCCAAACTTACGTGTTCATTTTTCGGTTTTAGCTTCGTGCAACTAGAAAACACATCCATATCCAGCACAACCCACCTTACAGCAAAGGTTTTCATCTCGTCTTAACTTTCAAAGAACTAAATATTAACTTATTATCCTTTACCGATGGATTTATTATCGATTTTTGATTTTATGAATTCAACAGCAAACGCCCATTTTACGCAGTTCCGTTTCTCTTTCTGTCATGCGTCAAAGTCATAAATGCATCCTTTATGCCAGTAATGTTAGATGGCCGTCGTGCCTCAAAGAGGTAAGACCTATGTCACTTCGCGCAGCGCTCCGAATTACGTAAAATTTTAATATCCAATAAACGTTGAGTCGTAACTCCATTGAGTAGTAACGGAATCGGAGGTAAACCTATGATGGTGCCTTCTTACAGGCCTATACGTTACGCATGTGTGCGTGTTTGCTTAGCTACGTCATGCTACGTCGAAATCTATACTCTTTGTCAGTTACAACGGGTTAGGAAATTTCGACAGATATTGAAATGTATCGGTAGCTGTTTGGTATTTAGCCATCAGAATCTAACCGTAACTTTTTGCTTTATTTTTGTTTGAAAATAAAATATCTATAAGAATATATTTTTTGCTTTTTTTCTATTGTAATGATAAAAATAAATCTAGTATGTTTCATGCTCAAATAATTTAAAATAATTGAATAAATATTAAAAACTAATTGATATTACTCGTTTTAATTATTATATTATTAAGTTTGTTTGAATAAAATATTTTATTTCAATAATACGAAAAGTTATTATATTTAAGTACCACTAAAAAAGGTCTCTACTTACAAAAACTCACTTGCACGGGCCGGGGTTCGAACCCGTGACCTCCGGTTTGAAAGTCGCACGCCACTACAATTTCACATAAGTAATTTACAATGACATGATACCGTGGAAAAAGTGAATATTACAATGTACTGTGTTACTATCATTTTATAGTTTATTTTGGCTTGACAAGGAGGAATGAGAAAAACGTGCAGAGCGAGAGGATTAAATCTCTCTGTCCCTTTCTTAAAGTAGCCAATCCTAATTATGACATCTGTTTTGATATTAATTCTTTGAACATAATTTGTCGATGTTCTTTTTTATATCATCGAGAAAGATTTTTATTAAAAAAATGTGTTGAATTTATATGTTTTATTTATGTTTTTTTGGCATAAATTTCATTACTTTTGACAAATTTTGATTGTGATGACAAACGATTTGATGTGATGTGTGAAACGAACCATGTGATCAACGATTTATCTAATAAAACTTCATTTAGTCGAAAAAAATAGTTGTCTACTACCGGGTGGAAAAAAATTATGGGCCCTGGAGGGAAAGTGCCTTAAAACCTTAAGTTTGCTCATTTTACTTAAATGAAACATTATTGTTTTTTAAAGAAACAACTGCATTCAAAGATTTTTGAAGTGAAAACTTCTTTAGCGGCGCTAGGCACTTTATGAGGTGGGGAAAAAATGATAAACTCGAGACAGCGTAAGGCGATCATGTGACCGTAAGGTTTAGATGGCATTTAAATCAATAAAGAAAAACTCAATGACATTACATGAAAAAGGTTATAATCTTGTACGGGCTGAAATACGAGGATCTCACAGTATTATAACTTTATATCACTCAAATATAATTCAATAAAGCTACATCTTGATGAAATCGCTAATAAAAGTGAACTCTAGTACTGGTGAATAAAACTCAAAATATCATGACCAAATAAATAAATTATTATAATTAATAAATTTGATTTTCGAATTTTAAACAAGCTCACTGACCAGCAATTTCGGAACCAAAAGTTTTCAATAGAAAGGAGGATGGGTCAATTATACATAGTGCTGCAGACATTTTGGACTAGTCATTGAGTTTTCACTTCTGTCGGCACTCCCGGAATGCAACACGTTGTTTTTTTTTAAATTCGCTTAATCGCGCCCGGGAATCGAACCTACTTTTTCCACACTATTAAAGAACACAAATGCTTTTCTTCTGGTAACTTAAATGTTCTATCTATCTTGGTGATATGTCAATGCAATCAAATAATCTGAAAAAATAATAATAACCCAATTTATGAATTCCGTTCCTTCAGAAAAATGCGAAATGTACGTACAATTTTTAGGGATATCGTACTTTTCCCAGAGACAAATTTAGTTGGCTAAGACACATTTTCACTGATTTGGGGTCTGTACTAAAAATCTAACATAATATGATAAGGACTTAATCGTTTTAAGCTCAAGAGTGAGTTTTCCTAAAGCTTTTTCTAAAAATTATGTCTTTATTAACGTTAGGAGTGCACTGCAGCATGTCAAATGTATGCCAAAATGTCAAGGGAGAGAACAATAAATTAAGTTTAAATTCCACTTCCACTCATCAGCAAAGTGATATAAGTATATCAGCAGTTTAAAGTTATTTTAGATTACAAAATTAGCGCATCAAAAAAATCAAAGTGCATAGAAAAAAAGTCTCCTGAGTCATAATAAAATTGATGTCTCTTGGGTCACCAGAAAAGTCACCAGGGAGAACGATGACCCAAATCACATTTAAAAGAAAATGTAAATTTTGTGTACTACCTACGAACATTTTTCAAAAAACTATGTTTTTATAACATATTAGACCCAGGATAGATCTAATACCTCTTTTCGTACCCCGGATAAAATGGTCGGCGACTAAAAAAGTAACTGAAACGTTACGTTATTAGGTTCACGATGCCGCGTTGTACCCTTGCCTTCGTTGCGATATGTTTGGTAAGTCAGGAGACTTAAAAAATGAGCCATGATTTTGGGACATATTAACAAATATTTTTTTGAATATATATTAATTTTAGCGGACTGTAATAATTTACCAGTTAAATTAGATGTAAATACCTTTTTAGTTAATCGTTAATATGATATATTAGTAGCAGTAAAACACTTTATTGTACAAAAAGACATATAAAACATGAAAAAACACACATCCTTCGTATATGGTAGAATATATTTTTCACACTTATAAGTAAAAACCAAAACCGATACGCGATTGGGATACGCTCTTTTTGTATGGGATAAAAAAAAATTCTCCTGGGTCACCAAGAAAAATCGACATATTAAAATAATTCAGTTCGTTTTTAAGTTCTAGTCAGATTGACTTTTTGGTTATTTGAGATAAATTACAATAACGCTTAGATTTGAAAAACATGATTTTCTATTTTGTTGCGATCGACCCGGGTAATAAAAATACGGCGAATTTGAACTTTTGTTTGTTGTCGTTGTAAAATGTATTAAAAAATAATGTAGGCACCCCTGACAATTGAAATTCAAAATTATCCAGAAAAAGCGGCCAAGTGCGAGTCGGACTCGCCCATGAAGGGTTCCGTATTTAGGGGATTTATGACGTATTAAAAAAAAACTACTTACTAGATCTTGTTCAAACCAATTTTCGGTGGAAGTTTGCATGGTAATGTACATCATATATTTTTTTTAGTTTTATCATTCTCTTATTTTAGAAGTTACAGGGGGGGGGGACACACACATTTTACCACTTTGGAAGTGTCTCTCGCGCAAACTATTCAGTTTAGAAAAAAATTATGTTAGAAACCTCAATATCATTTTTGAAGACCTATCCATAGATACCCCATTTTTTTTTCTATTTTTGTGTGAAAATATAATGCGGTTCACAGAATACATCTACTTACCAAGTTTCAACAGTATAGTTCTTATAGTTTCGGAAAAAAGTGACTGTGACATACGGACGGACAGACGGACAGACAGACAGACAGACATGACGAATCTATAAGGGTTCCGTTTTTTGCCATTTGGCTACGGAACCCTAAAAATGAGTGTTTCAAAAAGGCACCCTGTATTCCTTACATACCTAAATAATCTCTTATTCAATAAAACATATAATTACTAAACACTGTGATTTATTTCAAATAAATGCAAATCGATCGGATAAAAGATATTAATACCTACCTATACAACAATGAATACGAGTACAGGCAGCTGCAATAATATGTTACACACCGAAGGCCGTTTTGCGGTAGATCATGTTAGATCTTATTTGTAGAGCCATAAGAGCGTGTCACATATTTTTGCGGCCGTCGAAGAGTAACATATTATTGCAGGTGACTGTACCTATGAAAAATTCGAGGGTTAATAAAAAGCATTTCAACCAAAGCATTTATAATAATAACGACCATGGACGCCTGCAACCCCAGGGTTATTGTAACCCCATAACAATAAGGTTGAAATTTGCATTTAGTGACCGCAAAGTCAGGTGAGCGTAATCAAGTAAATCTGTTTTCATCATATTTTATCAAAAATAATCTCTTTTCTGTTCTTGTGCTATTTTCTTATTATCAATACTCTTAACTTATATGCTATATACGCTGCTGCTTCTATGATGTTAACATCTTCCAAAACAACAATAAATATGCAGGTTTATGAATTAATTATTTTATTGTTTGCTATTATGAACAAGTAACAACGCCATCTGTTTCAATTTTTTCCGAATTTAAGTTTCTGGCCGACCGCAGCGACCACGTATAATGGTAGTTAACTTCTGTAACGTTAGATGGTGCTAAAAGGTCACACAAACTTCACGTGCGGCGCGAAGCGTTTCCATGTGTGCGTGTTAGCGGGGAGGGAAGAACTAGCGGGCGTGGTTTACGAAGCGCCAGACGCGGCTGCAGTAGGCCCTTAACGTTGTTACTTCGTCGTTGTAGGAGTTTAGTATTTAGTATTTTTGGCCTACCATGATAAAAACATATACGAGTATACTGATAACCACCTTAAAAATCACATAAGTGTGAATTTGATAGATTTCGAGATACGTACAAGAATAAATTACTTACACACCCATAAATGTTTCCTCTATTCTGAAAAATCGGGAGTACTTTTAAACGTTAAGGGCCTACTGCAGCCGCGTCTGGCGCTTCGTAAACCACGCCCGCTAGTTCTTCCCTCCCCGCTAACACGCACACATGGAAACGCTTCGCGCCGCACGTGAAGTTTGTGTGACCTTTTAGCACCATCTAACGTTACAGAAGTTAACTACCATTATACGCGGTCGCTGCGGTCGGCCAGAAACTTAAATTCGGAAAAAATTGAAACAGATGGCGTTGTTACTTGTTCATAATAGCAAACAATAAAATAATTAATTCATAAACCTGCATATTTATTGTTGTTTTGGAAGATGTTAACAGCATAGAAGCAGCAGCGTATATAGCATATAAGTTAAGAGTATTGATAATAAGAAAATAGCACAAGAACAGAAAAGAGATTATTTTTGATAAAATATGATGAAAACAGATTTACTTGATTACGCTCACCTGACTTTGCGGTCACTAAATGCAAATTTCAACCTTATTGTTATGGGGTTACAATACCCCTGGGGTTGCAGGCGTCCATAGTCGTTATTATTATAAATGCTTTGGTTGAAATGCTTTTTAACCCTCGAATTTTTCATAGGTACAGTCACCTGCAATAATATGTTACTCTTCGACGGCCGCAAAAATATGTGACACGCTCTTATGGCTCTACAAATAAGATCTAACATGATCTACCGCAAAACGGCCTTCGGTGTGTAACATATTATTGCAGCTGACTGTACTCGTATTCATTGTTGTATAGGTAGGTATTAATATCTTTTATCCGATCGATTTGCATTTATTTGAAATAAATCACAGTGTTTAGTAATTATATGTTTTATTGAATAAGAGATTATTTAGGTATGTAAGGAATACAGGGTGCCTTTTTGAAACACTCATTTTTAGGGTTCCGTAGCCAAATGGCAAAATACGGAACCCTTATAGATTCGTCATGTCTGTCTGTCTGTCTGTCCGTCTGTCCGTCCGTATGTCACAGCCACTTTTTTCCGAAACTATAAGAACTATACTGTTGAAACTTAGTAAGTAGATGTATTCTGTGAACCGCATTATATTTTCACACAAAAATAGAAAAAAATTTTTTTTGGGGGTTCCCCATACTTAGAACAACTGAAACTCAAAAAATTTTTTTTCATCAAACCCATACGTGTGGGATATCTATGGATAGGTCTTCAAAAATGATATTGAGGTTTCTAACATCATTTTTTTCTAAACTGAATAGTTTGCGCGAGAGACACTTCCAAAGTGGTAAAATGTGTGTGTGTCCCCCCCTGTAACTTCTAAAATAAGAGAATGATAAAACAAAAAAATATATGATGTACATTACCATGCAAACTTCCACCGAAAATTGGTTTGAACAAGATCTAGTAAGTAGTTTTTTTTTATTAATACGTCATAAATCCCCTAAATACGGAACCCTTCATGGGCGAGTCCGACTCGCACTTGGCCGCTTTTTCTGGATAATTTTTAATTTAAATTGTCAGGGGTGCCTACATTATTTTTTAATACATTTTACAACGACAACAAACAAAAGTTCAAATTCGCCGTATTTTTATTACCCGGGTCGATCGCAACAAAATAGAAAATCATGTTTTTCAAATCTAAGCGTTATTGTAATTTATCTCAAATAACCAAAAAGTCAATCTGACTAGAACTTAAAAACGAACTGAATTATTTTAATATGTCGATTTTTCTTGGTGACCCAGGAGAATTTTTTTTATCCCATACAAAAGGAGCGTATCCCAATCGCGTATCGCTTTTGGTTTTTACTTATAAGTGTGAAAAATATATTCTACCATATACGAAGGATGTGTGTTTTTTCATGTTTTATGTATCTTTTTGTACAATAAAGTGTTTTACTGCTACTAATATATCATATTAACGATTAACTAAAAAGGTATTTACATCTAATTTAACTGGTAAATTATTAAAGTCCGCTAAAATTAATATATATTCAAAAAAATATTTGTTAATATGTCCCAAAATCATGGCTTATTTTTTAAGTCTCCTGCCTTACCAAACATATCGCAACGAAGGCAAGGGTACAACGCGGCATCGTGAACCTAATAACGTAACGTTTCAGTTACTTTTTTAGTCGCCGACCATTTTATCCGGGGTACGAAAAGAGGTATTAGATCTATCCTGGGTCTAATATGTTATAAAAACATAGTTTTTTGAAAAATGTTCGTAGGTAGTACACAAAATTTACATTTTCTTTTAAATGTGATTTGGGTCATCGTTCTCCCTGGTGACTTTTCTGGTGACCCAAGAGACATCAATTTTATTATGACTCAGGAGACTTTTTTTCTATGCACTTTGATTTTTTTGATGCGCTAATTTTGTAATCTAAAATAACTTTAAACTGCTGATATACTTATATCACTTTGCTGATGAGTGGAAGTGGAATTTAAACTTAATTTATTGTTCTCTCCCTTGACATTTTGGCATACATTTGACATGCTGCAGTGCACTCCTAACGTTAATAAAGACATAATTTTTAGAAAAAGCTTTAGGAAAACTCACTCTTGAGCTTAAAACGATTAAGTCCTTATCATATTATGTTAGATTTTTAGTACAGACCCCAAATCAGTGAAAATGTGTCTTAGCCAACTAAATTTGTCTCTGGGAAAAGTACGATATCCCTAAAAATTGTACGTACATTTCGCATTTTTCTGAAGAAACGGAATTCATAAATTGGGTTATTATTATTTTTTCAGATTATTTGATTGCATTGACATATCACCAAGATAGATAGAACATTTAAGTTACCAGAAGAAAAGCATTTGTGTTCTTTTATACAGTGTGGAAAAAGTAGGTTTGATTCCCGGGCGCGACTAAGCGAATTTAAAAAAAAAAACAACGTGTTGCATTTCGGGAGTGCCGACAGAAGTGAAAACTCAATGACTAGTCCAAAATGTCTGCAGCACTATGTATAATTGACCCATCCTCCTTTCTATTGAAAACTTTTGGTTCCGAAATTGCTGGTCAGTGAGCTTGTTTAAAATTCGAAATTCAAATTTATAGCGTTAATTGTTTAAAATTCGAATAGAAATTGTAAAGTTACCTTGCAGACCTCGTATCTAAATATATTTGGTCATGATATTTTGAGTTTTATTCACCAGTACTAGAGTTCACTTTTATTAGCGATTTCATCAAGATGTAGCTTTATTGAATTATATTTGAGTGATATAAAGTTATAATACTGTGAGATCCTCGTATTTCAGCCCGTACAAGATTATAACCTTTTTCATGTAATGTCATTGAGTTTTTCTTTATTGATTTAAATGCCATCTAAACCTTACGGTCACATGATCGCCTTACGCTGTCTCGAGTTTAGTGATGGGTAGGACATCAATTTAAAATGAGTTTGTATGAGTACCTCATTTTCTAAAATGAGGTGTTACAATGTCTTACTTCAAATGAGGTGAGGTATTAGCATATTTTCAGCGTCAACTATTCCATGAATTCCAACAGCGACAATTTTTTTAAGATGTATGAAAGCTTGCAGCGCTTACGCTTGTTGTCTTTCGTGTTTAATTGTTAACGTATTTTCGGTGGTGACGCGAAGCGATATTGAAGTACGTCGCGTGTCGGTCTCACTCCCTCTTTGGGTATTTCTAATTCATTGTTTCATTTTGAAAGGATTTTTGAGGGGTTCATGTCACAGAGAGGCGGTGAGTGGTGCAAACTCAACGCATTTCTCGGTGGACCTTTTGTCGTTGCAATAAGGTTTGCAGTTCGGCAGTTGACGGTGTGGATCATTACTCGTTTCTTCATTTGAGACATTTGAGTTTTGAGTGTCGGCGAGCAGGCGAAAACCTAGCGCCTCGCGCGATCCAGGGACTCTGTTGCGAGTTGTGAGGAGTGTATGAGTTTTGAGGGTCGCGAGACTCGCGAGTGAATTTGAACGGATAAGAGGTTTTTTGAAATTTGAAGTGAGTGAATGATTTGTGTGGCAAGAGGTGTTTGTTATGCGCGCGAGTAAATTGAATAGAGGAGTGAAGTAAGACATTTCTGCGGTACGAAGTACTGCGACAAATTAACAAAATGAGTGGCACAAATGAGGTGCCTCACGAGTGAGCGACTCAACACTACTCGAGTTTATCATTTTTTCCCCACCTCAAAAAGTGCCTAGCGCCGCTAAAGAAGTTTTCACTTCAAAAATCTTTGAATGCAGTTGTTTCTTTAAAAAACAATAATGTTTCATTTAAGTAAAATGAGCAAACTTAAGGTTTTAAGGCACTTTCCCTCCAGGGCCCATAATTTTTTTCCACCCGGTAGTAGACAACTATTTTTTTCGACTAAATGAAGTTTTATTAGATAAATCGTTGATCACATGGTTCGTTTCACACATCACATCAAATCGTTTGTCATCACAATCAAAATTTGTCAAAAGTAATGAAATTTATGCCAAAAAAACATAAATAAAACATATAAATTCAACACATTTTTTTTATAAAAATCTTTCTCGATGATATAAAAAAGAACATCGACAAATTATGTTCAAAGAATTAATATCAAAACAGATGTCATAATTACGATTGGCTACTTTAAGAAAGGGACAGAGAGATTTAATCCTCTCGCTCTGCACGTTTTTCTCATTCCTCCTTGTCAAGCCAAAATAAACTATAAAATGATAGTAACACAGTAGGTACATTGTAATATTCACTTTTTCCACGGTATCATGTCATTGTAAATTACTTATGTGAAATTGTAGTGGCGTGCGACTTTCAAACCGGAGGTCACGGGTTCGAACCCCGGCCCGTGCAAGTGAGTTTTTGTAAGTAGGGACCTTTTTTAGTGGTACTTAAATATAATAACTTTTCGTATTATTGAAATAAAATATTTTATTCAAACAAACTTAATAATATAATAATTAAAACGAATAATATCAATTAGTTTTTAATATTTATTCAATTATTTTAAATTATTTGAGCATGAAACATACTAGATTTATTTTTATCATTACAATAGAAAAAAAGCAAAAAATATATTCTTATAGATATTTTATTTTCAAACAAAAATAAAGCAAAAAGTTACGGTTAGATTCTGATGGCTAAATACCAAACAGCTACCGATACATTTCAATATCTGTCGAAATTTCCTAACCCGTTGTAACTGACAAAGAGTATAGATTTCGACGTAGCATGACGTAGCCTAGCAAACACGCACACATGCGTAACGTATAGGCCTGTAAGAAGGCACCATCATAGGTTTACCTCCGATTCCGTTACTACTCAATGGAGTTACGACTCAACGTTTATTGGATATTAAAATTTTACGTAATTCGGAGCGCTGCGCGAAGTGACATAGGTCTTACCTCTTTGAGGCACGACGGCCATCTAACATTACTGGCATAAAGGATGCATTTATGACTTTGACGCATGACAGAAAGAGAAACCGAACTGCGTAAAATGGGCGTTTGCTGTTGAATTCATAAAATCATAAATCGATAATAAATCCATCGGTAAAGGATAATAAGTTAATATTTAGTTCTTTGAAAGTTAAGACGAGATGAAAACCTTTGCTGTAAGGTGGATTGTGCTGGATATGGATGTGTTTTCTAGTTGCACGAAGCTAAAACCGAAAAATGAACACGTAAGTTTGGATTTATTTTCTATCGAGAAAATTTTAAGCATTCGTGTTTCGACTACTTTGAAATCACTTATCATATAGTCAAGAAACATATATCCGAAAATCACTACTGTTTGTTTCCGGGGCTAGCCACTGCCACGTTTCTAAGATCCTGTTATTTTTCGATGCACGGCCTTAATAGTTATTTGTTTTATAAGGGGGCAAAATGGTTGTTTAACCGCTCGTGCTTAGTATTGATACCCGAGCACGCGAAAGATTCCAAAAGATTCGAAAAATGGAATCTTGAGCGTCGCGAGGGTTTCAAAGCACGAGGATTAAACAAAATTTGTCCCCGAGTGAAACATAAAATTATTCACCACACCAACACGAAGAAAATATTAACTGTAAGATATCAAACAAAATCAATTCCAAATGAATATTATTAAATATTT
Organism: Cydia amplana; assembly: GCF_948474715.1. Lineage (NCBI taxonomy): Eukaryota > Metazoa > Arthropoda > Insecta > Lepidoptera > Tortricidae > Cydia > Cydia amplana. The sequence goes on along the minus strand of NC_086069.1, from coordinate 10,253,241 downwards.
ATCATTCCAAATCATCATTTTTAGGGTTCCGTACCCAAAGGGTAAAAACGGGACCCTATTACTAAGACTCCGCTGTCCGTCCGTCCGTCCGTCCGTCCGTCTGTCACCAGGCTGTATCTCACGAACCGTGATAGCTAGACAGTTGAAATTTTCACATTTGATGTATTTCTGTTGCCGCTATAACAACAAATACTAAAGACAGAATAAAATAAAGATTTAAGTGGGGCTCCCATACAACAAACGTGATTTTTGACCGAAGTTAAGCAACGTCGGGCGGGTTCAGTACTTGGATGGGTGACCGTTTTTTGCTTGTTTTGCTCTATTTTTTGTTGATGGTGCGGAACCCTCCGTGCGCGAGTCCGACTCGCACTTGGCCGGTTTTTTCAGTCAATTCTACCAGCAAACATAAGAAAACAACCCAAAATTTGCATTTGATTACTTTCCCTCACATGTGAATAAAATGCAACTTTACTATCCGTTTTTGAACAATCAAGAGAGACTTTACCAGTTGGTGTGGTGAAAATTAAATTACCTATCCGTTCTAAGTATTGGAGTACAAAAATAAAACGATCCCAATAACTATTTCCCGGTTATTCGGTCTATTTTCTAAGAACACTGCATTCAAGACTCGATAGTAGTTTACAAATTACACTCTTAAAATTTCCTCACAGAACAGTGGCATAATACAATAGAACCCGTACAATTTGTCAAATTGAGCATAATAATCGTCCACTAGTGCTTGGAGTAATTACGCGACGGACAATGCGGCGTACGCGCACGACATTCGGACCCCGCTGCAGAGCAGAACAGCGGGGCCACTTTCTGTATTAGCCATACTAAATTTAGTTCAACCAAAGTGACAAGTTGTAAAACCCCAGTATTATGCTTGACACAGATCATGATTCGTAATTTTTGATACAGATAAACATTTGTTAGAAAAACACAGACAATTATTATATTAGGCCAAATTACTAGTTTCGTTAGGTTATTTTACTATGTATTACTTTAAGCATTTGAATTTTCATATGCGTTACCAAAAAGTTTATAAGAGCGTGAGTAGGTATACATATTATGTGAAAATAAATATTCCCTAGAATGACACATTTCTAGTCTTTTTATGGCTTTCACCTCTCGTGGCTTTTCTTAACCCTTATCTTGGCATTGTAACACCCGTAATACATGGAACTTTAAAAATCTAGCAGGTTAACTTTGTGACATAACAAAATAATTCTGCCATAAATATGTCGAGCTACCTTCCTTTATTATAGAAAAAATAATGGAGACAAGTGTCATTGTAAATTAATTAGTAATAATCATCATGGCGCCGCGGAAACAACATATTTCGTTTCGTATCGGAAGTTATGCATTTATTTCTTGGATTAATATGTATTTTCCCATAATCTACATTTTGATGCATTAAATATCTGTTAGTGCATAAATATTTCCAATGGGGTCAAATTTTAAAACATTTAATACACAGAATCTTACATGAAACAGTTATGTATTATATTTGATACATTGCCAAGAACTCATAAATGTACATGTCAAAAGGATTGTATTACATTTAATACATTGCCAAGTTGTCATCAAAATAGGTTTACATGTTATTAAATATTTTTTTATATTTGTGGGGTTACAAAATATGTTTCAAATATGTCATATTAGTTGTCGTATTATTTAGTTACTGAATTTTGATTTTGTTAAAGTACTAGATGTTTTTAACTGTATATTCGTACGCTGTAGCATTATTGCTACGCCGTAGCTCGTAGCGCGGAAAATTTTGTGTATGCCTAAAAATGCCCCCTAAGTAAAAAAAATGTTTTTTTTTGCTTTTATTTAAAGTAAAGTAAAGTAAATCTTTATTTCAGTACATATTTGATATTGAGCTTAAGTATTAAACAAAGAGGTTAAGCAAGTACTCGAATAACATAAACCAAGAACAAATTATACATGGTTCCTACACTAGGCAGTGCCTGTCCCGTAGGTAGCCGATACAGTTACGAGTATTCAAACGACATGTAGCGCGTAGTTAACACAATCAGGCTTAGATTATTGCAGGTCATACTTATTAAAACGAAACTTATTTAAAAAATTACAAATAATATTAATATAATCTATGAAGTTAAATATTTATTTACATTTTGAGCTTACTAAGGTGTAGCGAAATGCAGGTGTGTAAGTGCGTGTGTGTGCAAGTGAAGGGGGCGAGTTTGTTTGTATGTATGTTATGTTTGTGTATAGGTGAATAAACTAGTCGATGTGTTTATGCTAGGTATTTCTTCTATCTCCTCGTAAGATAGCGTATTTAGCCATGTTTTGAGTTTGCGTTTTAGTTCTGCGATTGAACAATCTTTAAAACTAACGGTTGCACTAACTTTGTTGTAGATGTACGGTTGGAGATATACTATAAATCTTTTAGCGAATGCTGTTTTAACTGTTGGAATGGGAATTTTATACTTTCGTTTTTGCATCATAGCCGAGAGATCTGGCGATTCAAGAACTCTAGCGTGTTCGTTCATCACTACCCGCATAATAAACAAACTACGAACGTTCAGTACCTCCAAATCCCCATACACTTGCTTCGTTGGGTACAAGACTGGCTTCTTAAGAATAACTTTTAGTACAGCACGTTGAGCTCTTTCTAACATAATCATAGCTGTTTTAGCCGCCCCACCCCAAGCAGTTATGCAATAAGACAAAATCGGTTGGCAGATACTAACATAAACAGTGCTAAGAAGCTTTTTATCAGCGGAATTGCGCAGGTTCTTAAATATATATATTAATTTACGTATACGATTGGCAGTGAGTTGTATGTGTTGTTGAAAGTCAAGCTTTTCGTCAAATGTAACGCCAAGATATTTTACCGTTTTAGTCCGACTGATATGTTCACAAGTGCAGTTTGGAATTTGCGACCCGAAGGGGTTGCATCTATGTATCACGATATTTGGCAAGCTAGTAGGCGCGGAAGCTTTAGATTTATGAAAGCATACAAACTTAGACTTGTCAACATTTAATGTAAGTAGGTTATGCTGAAGCCCTTTGGCCACCACTGCCATTCCCTTCTCGGCGGAATTGACAACTTTACTCCACGTGTCTTCATGAAATAGAATGGCAGTGTCATCCGCGTAACATATGACGTCTGCACGATCAATGTTTGCATTAGCTATGTCATTCACGTATAAAATGAAGAGTGTGGGGCCCAAGATACTGCCTTGCGGGACACCAAAATCTAGCTCTACCGCGCCGCTCACATCTTTGCCTATCTTTATTCTCTGGGTACGACCGGTCAAATAACTCTGAAACCAGCTTAGAGCGTTACCCCTAACCCCACAGAGCTCCAGCTTTTTTAACAGTATAGGGACAGAAACAGTGTCAAACGCCTTCGCGAGGTCCAAGAATACTCCCAAGCAGGCCTTACCGTCATCTAAGTATCTTGAGATGAGCTTGGTCATGAGCTCCACAGCATCAGCAGTCGACCTCTTTGCTCGGAATCCATATTGGCATTCAGAAAGGATATTATTTTTTTCTAAGTAATTCACTAAGCGCCTGTTCACCACTTTCTCTAAGAGTTTAGAAAAGGCTCCCAGCAAAGAGATCGGTCTGTAGTTGCTAGGATTAGATTTAGGACCGGATTTGTGGATAGGAACAACAGCAAAAACCTTCCATTCTTCAGGAAAAACTCCTTCAGATAGGCTGAGATTAAAAATACGAGTGAGAGGTACCGCTATTATACTCTTAAGAACCTTAAGTAAGCGGTTAGTTACCCCGTCAATGCCTGGTGCACTGTCTGGTTTTAAACCGTTGATGAGGGATTCTACTTCAGCTACGTCGGTAGGATACAGGAATATAGATTGAGCAGATGATACCCGGACTGAGGTCTTACTAGCTAAATTTTCCTGCGTGCTATTGAGAGACGTTAATATATTACCAGCAAGACAACGGCCCACACTTGAGAAGTATTCATTGCATTGGTCTAGAGATTCAGTTACTGAGTTCTTAATGTGTGTGAGTTCCAAAGGTATTTTAGCAGTTTTCCTGGTATACGTAATGGTTTTAATAGTATTCCAAAGCTTTTTTGGGTCATTTTTACTTTTTTCCAGCTCTAACGATTCGTATTTGTATTTTAACTTCTTTAGTAAATTATTATAAAAGTTTTTGTACCGTGTATATATCAGCTTTAGGCTTTCATCGTTAGGGTTGTTACGATATTTTGCATGCAGACGATCTCGGTGCTTGGAACATCTAATTAGACCCGGAGTCATCCATGGCTTGATAGCGAATTTGGAACGACTAACCTTAACCTCAGTAGTGTGTTTGTGAATGACACTGCAGAACAACTCGTTAAAAGCTTGAACCGAATCATTTACAGAGATCGAACTGGTCACCCGACTCCAGTCCAATTGTTTTAGCTCGTCCTCAACGGAGGTAAAATCTATTTTGTTGGACTGACGCCGTTTTTGGACCGGATGCGCTATTTTAGTTTTTATTCCTGCAATCACCATATCGTGATCAGTGACGTTTGACTTACACACTACTGACGAAGCATGATAACGAGATGAAACGTGGATGTGGTCCAAGCAAGCGGCACCTCTAGTAGGTTCATTTACAGTCGGGATAAGACTTAGTTCCGCAATTGAGCAAAGATAATTTGCGCGAGTAGTGAGATGATTTGAGTCTACTGATAGAGTATCGATATTTATGTCCCCGGCTACTATCTTACAATGCGATGTTTTGATGGATGTGATTACTGAAGCGAGTGAATTCATGAAGACTGAAGTGTCAGGAAAGGACGGAGAGCGGTATATAGCAACAACACTAAAATTATTCTTCACTGTCACCAACAGACAATCAGCTTCATCAACCTTTGGTTCCGTTGCTTGCGCTGGCCATCTGTTGTGCACATAGACGACAACTCCTCCCGCTTTATTAGTGATTTTTTGAGTCCTAAAAGATTGATAACCATCTATTTGTGGTATGATTGAACAGTCGTGAATCCAGCATTCCGTTAGAACTATTACGTCAATAGTCATATTAAGTCTTAGTAAAAGAACTAGAAACTGATCAAAGTTTTTCTGCAAACTCCTAATGTTTAAGGTAATAATTTTGACATTAAAACGGCTATCTATAACGGTATTACAGAGCTCTGGGAGTTCTACAGAAAGGCAAGTTGGTTCCTGAGAATCAAGATCACGTAAAATTTCTGACTTACCCGTTATCAAAAACTTTGAAATGCGATTTTATTCCGACGTTAACGTTAACTTGCCTTCGACGTTTCGAGGAGCAGTTGGATATGCTGTGGGAGTAGAGGTTGATTGCTGGACTAGTTATGTGTGTGTGTAGTGATATGTATGTGTGTGAGAAACTTATAACTAGTAATGTATGTAAATTTAATGTTCTATATGTCCCTTCCATCGGCCAACTGGGTGTTTTGAGGATCTTCGCTCCGTTCCTTGCTGGGGATGGTGGGTGCTGGTCCTGGTCCATTGAGGATACGAGTAATGTCGGCATGTGTTCTAACATTAATTGCCGCCGCTCCTTTTCCTCTTCCTTCACACTTCTTGACAAAAATTTTCCCTCCTGTCGTCCAGCAAAACTTATACCCAGCCTTTTCTTTAAATTGTATCCGACATTCACGAAATAAAGTTCTATGTTCGCGGGTTAGCCGTTCGTTGAAGTATATGGTTCTTAATGGTCCCTCAAGGTTGATGTCCTTAGTAGTTAAGCGCTTGGATTTCGCTAACTTTAGGAATTGATCACGAGTGTTGCGTCGGCAAAATCTGACCACCAGCGGACGAGGTTGGTTGTTGGGTCCATTTTGTTGTTGCCCTACGCGGGACAAGAAGTCAATGTCCGGGTCCGAAAGTTTCATGCCTGCCATCGCAGCTATGTTTATTTGTTTACTTTTCCTTTTTGACACAACTTCTTGTTGGCGACTTTTTTTAAACTTTACGGGATCAAATTTTTCTCCCATGTGATCAGGTGACATATAATTTATATTTACAGGTGTAATAGTTATCTGATGCTTTAGATTGCGTTTAATAAGCAATAAATGATGATTTCTGTTGCTCTACATGTTTTATTTTCATAAAAATCCTCATTTTTCTTTTAAAAAGTAGGTAACTGATTTGTCGAGGGATTGGCATTGTATCAAATATGATACATATGATTTTCCGAAACTGGGAAAACTTGGATTTTTTTCCTTATTTTTTTAGCCTGGTATGCTCAATAGGTGACCAAAATCTAAAAAAAAATATTATATATAAGATATTTTGAGCCTTGCCAAGATTTAAGAAATAATTTTGCCACTGACGACGTTTAGATTGGAGACATGTCAGCATGTCACGTACTACGATTTAAAGGCCCGCTATGCATTTACAGCCCATCAGGCGATTCGTCTGCTCGTTTGCTACATCATTAAAAAATAATAAAACTATAAAAAAGTTCGGTGTTAACAGTTTTAAAGTTGTTCAACATTTTTTAAACCAGCACTTGCTGACTTTGTCTAAGCTGCGCGTCCATTGTTCGTGATCATCATTCGGCGTGGCCGAGCGTACGTGATTATACGCTTTACTGCTTCTAGGGCTACCGAGGAAGCTAAAGACACAGTAACAATGCTGTGTGAGGGACCCGTAAACCTACTAGTACTACCTACACAAGGTAGGGCGGCTCTTGCTGTGTAATGAATACCTGCACTCCCAAGGTTTTTAAAAGTGACTACACAGTATTGGATTGTTTTCCAAAGGTTCGGCAACATGCATATGACAACTCGGACGGAAGATCGTATAGGCTACGGTATCCGCTGCGCCGGTTATTAGGCGGAGTGTATGCATATTTGCTGTCAAAACGGTAGCAATTAACGGCGGAACTATCTAAATCCACTGTAGAAATGTAAGCCCAGCAACAAAAGTGCATGGGCACTTTATGAATGAATTGTATTTGTGATGTGTCCATGGACTTTTGCAGCTCCAAACCTACCTATTATTTAGAGTAAAAAGCATGCGCAGATCACTTTGAATACTTTGTCCATTTAGCTGCTTCTGCTACTACTGCTGTAACCATACGAGACAGGCATTATTTAAGGAAATATTAGTTAACTCCAAATTAACCCAAATCTTAGATGAAAGTTTGATATATTGAAAAGAAGTTGCCCGTATTATATTTTCTTACATTGGCCTTATTTGTTTTGGCTGTACGGTTTTATTTACGCATAGCTGCAAAATATGGTGCCGGTTCACTCACGGCTTACTGAGATTAATATTCTCCGAGATTACAAATTGGGGTCTCAAAACGATATTTGTTATGTAGCGTCTGCTAACCCTAAGATCTAAGTAACAAGCACAGACAAACAGCTGCTTCACTCGTGCATTAGCGTCTGCCCGCATTTAATGGGCCGTGCGAGCTTCGCGTTGCACTAATTTGTGGACGTAATTGGCAGCATACCAAATAATGCCCATTGTGAAGGGACCACAAGAACATACGACATATTTGTTCTCTACTGGCGCATTGTTATTGGTTAACTTTTTCACACATAATTTAACTAAACGGGACTTAGTGGCGTACGAGGTGTTACAGTTAAAACTAACGTTTATGGTCTCGAAATGATGGGTTTTACGTACCTACGTAGGAGGGCTTTATCTAATTACTTGTCTTGTCGTGTAAGTACTTATCATCTAAAGAATCAGTGATATCAGATTAAAAGGTTGTTTCCTATATACTGTCATAAATTAACTAATCTTTCAAAACATGCACCGGAGAATAACAATATAGATGTCACCGTAAAATTGTAAACACTCTTCATATTATAATCTCGCTAGTTACATTATAAACTGACGGTAGGGAGATTATAATCTAACCTAACCTAACCTACGTTAGATTATAAACTAACGGGTTCACAATCTTACGGTGTCATATACACATCAAATATGTGTTATTAATACCCTAATAACAAAATATGTCATATCATTAAGCTCCGCTCGATTCAATTTGCGGCATCGTATATTGAGTTGCAGGAAATGACTCATTGTATATAATACAGGGAGGGACTATCCGCACGTGCACGAATACGAAGGGAAACTATTTGTAGGCGGGGAGCGATTTATGGAAGCCACATCTGGAAGAAAGTGAAAAATTTAGGACCAAGAAATTACACGCGATTGGTGATAAAATAGTAATTAGAATAGGAGTCGATTCCCTGATTTTGATGCTTTGTCATCAAAACACCTGACACTTTTAACACATGCTTTATCGGGTAAGTTAAGAACCTACTAAAAACCCACAAATATTACAAAAACCTATTAAAAGGTTTGTATTATTAGGATTATCTCATTCGGGTGTCAAAATACTGTAAAGAACTGCACTGACAAGACAGATAATCTATTAAATCAGAAACATGTGCATAAATCAAACATAAAAGATAACCGTAACAAATAACCCACTACACAAATAATTATAAGATATATACCCAGACATGCTATATCCGTGTATATTAGCGTGTGTGTAACAGAGATCTCCCTTACACTTGTCCCACACATATCGTAATGATATTTTGATCGATCCCATTAGGAGCTCGGATTAGATACGAGATCCTCGTGTGAGCAAATTGTATTTATGTTAATTTCATTAAGGTACGGTAGTTGTTATGCTACTATCGACGGTCGATGAAAGCCGTTTTGATGCTTCATTCATTTTATTTTAATAGCTGATATACTCGGTAAACGCAAAAGGCAAAGCCAAGACTTGTTGACATTACAAATGAGATATTTTTTCGCTGTTATTAACTTATTATATAATTTTCAATAACGATTGGCGGTTGGGTACGGTCTTAGGCCTAAAAACGGCGTAAAATTGGATACAGAATGCAGTCATTATCGACTGCTACATTGTCGAATGTCGATTTGCAGGCGACTCTAACTGCATTAGAAAAAATATATGGAATTGATCACTGTCTATTCGATCGCATTTGCCATCCCGATACCTTTTTCGTTTTCGATTGGCATTTGTCGATAATCTATAGTCATCTTGGCTACGGCTCCTAGGCGCCGTGCGAATGTCACACGCCTGCATTAAGCAGTCGGTCTCGTCTCGACCGTGTCCCTTGTCGAGCCGTCTCACCTCGATAGAAATAGTTCAAATAGTATGCTTGATTTCGCTTAGGCCTAGTTCTTTATAATCTTGATGGCATGCGCGTGATCTCTGGTCCGCCCATAGACAAAACCACACTAATATAGTCTGTCAAGCCATTTCCGTCAGTAGAAAAAAGCGGAAAATTTACAAAATTTAGGCGCGTAGGGTTGTCGTCCTATAGAAAATTTGAATTTCGCGCCTTTTTCGACTGATAAAGTTGTTTGACTGGCTATACATAAAATATATAGGAGATGAATTTTACGGATTGGGTCGTTAACTGTTGTCGGTTGAAAATTCAGATACCAGCCGCCGCAGTGCGCCATCTAACAGTAAGCGTAATGGCGTAACCGACAAAAATAACAGCACCGTTTACGACGGTGAAAGAAAATATCGTGTGGTTACCCACGCCAAAAAAGTAAATGCTAGGTTTTTACGTCGCTTTCTATTAATTTCTATTGACAATACAGTTAGAATCGATTTCCTAACAGCGTTTAAGTGGCCACAGTGGCAAAAAATGACCAACTCGCCCACGTCTGTCGTGTAGGTACACCTAAGTGCCTATTACATAGCATGTACCGGGTTTGCAATCCGGATCCGGAATGTATGAAATTATTCGGGTCTGGATCCGGATCCGTGGATCTTCCATACATTTAGGATCCGTCGTGCAAACACTACATGTACTTACTCATACTATATCTGTAGCTTAAGTCAATGTGCATTGTTCATGCATAACGATTTTATTTTATTTACATTAAAAATTATAAATATGATAAGATAAGAAAGAGAATAAGAATGTAGGTGAAATGTTAACGATTTATTTGCAAGTAATACGTTTTGCGATTATTGATTTGGGTTTGTGAGTATAGAAGCCGAAAATGAAATTTAAATCTGTTATGAATATCTGTCTCTGGTACATAGGTAGATATTAGTGTCAGGTAGCTGCAGGCATGAATAATATTAATATCAATAGTAAAATTCGAATTGACCAATTCGATCTCCGAACTTTAAAAAACTAGGTGGCCTTTTTAATCGCGGACCTTTTAGCCCCACCCTACTTTACATTCGATGATTTCCAGCCCATCTGCATCAAAATTATCTAAAATAATATTATATCGTTTAAACCTACTTTCGCTTTTACTAAAGTGGTATAGGATAACTCGCCAAAACCAAACTTGAAAAAAGCATTAAACTTTTAAACAAACATGTCGTATTAAAGCAATAAATTATTTACAAAAAGGCTATAAACCACTTTTACTCTCTTACGAGCAAAGGGGCGCCGGTGCATTCAATTAAACTATACATATATCGCACTACACAGATCCTGGTCAGCAGGTAAGTTTAGGTATGCAACAAAAATAACTCCACTCGGCGGTCCGAAGGCTTTATATGAGCTTCGCGTAAATCCGGCTTTCGGAATTTTAAAAGCATCCCGCTGAGTAAGATCGGTATACTCAGGCAGAAAAAAGATATGAATTTTAATTTTAGAAATTTAATTCCAACTGTTCCGTCTTTTTTGCCACACATAGGTACCTGTCAATTGACGTCGGATCGGGTTCATACCTAAATATGTATGAGGTAGGTATATTAGGTATTATAAAATAAAAACAAGCAGAGTTGTTTTCTGAGCGGTGCAGTTATTATGTAACAAGTAATGACATTATAAGCCAGTATTGAATCTAAGTTTTATTTAATTATGTTTATGTATAAGTATTCATATTAATATGTATTATATATGTGTATTTATATTAGAATGTAGGCTAAAGGTTTTAATTATTTACTTGGGTAATAATTGAACCATAATTTGCTTTTCAGTACATGTGTTCATTTGTTTGTCATTTTCATTTGTCTACTCTCAATTGCTCAAAGGTTGACTGGAAGAGATCCCTTATAGGGATAAGTTCGCCTTTGTACATTGTATACTTTCTTTTAATTGTATCTTAACCTGTCTTATGTACAATAAAGTGTTTACATACATACATACATACATACATACATACATAAGTAGTCGTACTGATTGTATTCTACCGACTACGCCGGTTCTTGATTGGAATGGAGAGGTTATAAATTTTATTATTAGTTATCGCCCGTAATTCGCCCGTCTGCTTGTCCATAACGCGGAGCTATTAAAACACCATCGAACTGGTATTGTTCAAAAACTATAAATTTGAAGGCAAGCACGGGTAATAAACATGTTACGTCGATGACAGTGTGACAACTTATTTTTAAAGACATCTTATTTACATATATCTAAATAAGGTACCTAACTAAGGCATCTTTTACTGACATTATTCGATCAGCCAAGAAGGCTACCGGCGCTACAGCTACTTAATTAATAAATATGTTTCATTAATAAAATTCAGGACTGAATTGAAATGTTTTTTAGAAATTTCAGTTCGCTCGAATTAGCCTAAATATTACATTTCATCAATTACCTATATTATTAAAAATAAAATTAGATTTGTTAAGTGATGCACGGAAAATACAAACAAGAATATTTGAGTATTATATTTGTAACAATCCATTTTCCATCCTCCATTTTCTTCATAGCTATAAAAGTGATCGTTACAATTATATTTAAAGTATTGTAAAAATGTTAATAGAAAACTCCCGCGATCGTCTAAGCGAGCTCTTTCGTAATTCCACGGCCAACCATAGGGCAAAGCGCAATAATTATTTCACAATTTTATCTACCCGATTATTTTACTTATAGCCTCTAGTTTGTTCCCACTGTGCATGACGAGGGCTGCCTGATAATTGTTGATATCGATAAATTTAACGCCGTAGACTTTTATGTGAAAGTAATAGCGAGTCGTTATGGTACAGCTATCCCATTATTACTTAATACCTAAATGACAAGAAAGTTAACAACAACATTTACTTACATTGAAATCCCATTTTATACGTAAACTTTATCTTTCAATGTTAATACGTTGATTAAAGGTCGGAATATAACGAAATACAGCCTCTTGCCATTTGTTCCTTAATAATAAGGATGGAATTAAATAAAACTTTTCGTAATAATACAATCAATTTGTATGTGCGAAATTCTCGTTACTCCAAAAATGATCCTATAGGCTAATTCGAACGTACTAATTCGAATAACATCTTACAGTAATCGTGCAATTCGCTCGTACTTGTCCGTATATATTTTGGCGCGGGCGAGACGCACGATAGTTAAATAACATGATTCAAATATCATTCTGTGATGTCAGTGTACGTTCGAATTGGCCTGTTAGTCTCGCCGAATGCCAATAGTCCTTCAAAGCTGATCATGCAATTATCGACAAATTTAGCTAAGTTAGCCGACAGTGCTACGTCACTAGAGCTATCAGGGCAGTATGCGGGCTGCGTGTTCTTATATCTATTTATATCGGCGGCCACTGCGCATCGCGTACCTTTGTTATTAACTCGCTGTTACCCGTACAGCCCATAAAACACGTGCATTAATCATAAGGAGCCGATTAATTCTCTAATCATTCATAGATTTCGTAGAGTAAGTAAAAATTTGGTAAACGATTACACATTTATTCCTCTTCGTATAAAACAGAGGTAGGTAGACTACCTCTATTTTATACACACTATAGCTCTTGTAAAACAATCGGTACCTAAATACGAATCTTATAAGAACATTCCGAAATAGGAGTCTTATAAGAATATTCAAAACAGGACGCGTGTTAAAGACAAAAAAATGTTGGCAAGGAAAATACGTGTACTAAATTATATTTTATAGAGATTTTTTTTCAGGTCGGGTGGTGTTTAAACGGGACATTAGGAAAAGATGACATGTCATGATGTAAATAAAGCGCTAGGGTGGTATTTTTATATTTATTGCTACTAAGTATTTTTGCAACTAAATAGTAATTATACGAATATAAAAGTAACTAAGTATATCAATGTCAGGTTGTATTGTAACCCAATAAATACCGACCGTTTTGGTGCCTTTAAAAGAATCGGTACAAGTTACATGTGCGCCGCACAAATTACAAGCTAATTAAAACGTCTCCATTCTGGGTGGTACAACGAAAGTACGATCAAAATGGGGTGACGAACAAAAAAGGAAATGACCGCATTTCAAAAAATAATATCTCGCATAAAACTTGATTCTACGAAACGAATTTAACCTACTCCAATTTAAGTTTATCCTGGGCTTCCGTTTCCAGTAGGTACTAAGTGGGCGTTTTTTTTGTTGTCCCTTACACTTTTTTTTCAAATTTGGGATTTTTTATGTTATTTCTACTCAGAATCACGAGCTCTTTCTATCCTAATAGGAGAAAAAAAGTGTCCTAAGGTTTTTATTTCCATTACGTCACCATTTTTCATAGACTTTGTATGGCGGTCGCGGAATGGAAAGATCGAAAAATGTATGGAAGTTTTGGGACACTTTTTTTCTCCTATTAGGATAGAAAGAGCTCGTGATTCTGAGTAGAAATAACATAAAAAATCCCAAATTTGAAAAAAAAGTGTAGGGGACAACAAAAAAAAAACGCCCAAGTGTGTAAATCGGGCTTTATTGTTTAAGCGAAATGCATTTTGCATTGAACTATCAGCTTGCTTTTGCGCTAATAAAGGACAGACATATATATGCATTTAGGTGAAACGTCTAGTTTTGTAGGATTCTGCACAATGCAAATAATGTGTGGTTCATATAACATAGTAGTTGTTAGATTTCCAAACGATGTTTACCGCTTGTAGCAGAGCATTCCTAAATATTCGTGTAAATATTTCACTCTGTAGGGGGGAAGTACTCGTAAATAGTCATTATTGAGAACGCTTCCATCGAAAACTTATTTTTTCGTTTAACTTTATTGGGTTCGATGCATGTCTAGTGCATACATACGCAGGAATTGCTTTGTTCTTCTAGCCTCTAACAATAACCTAATATTTAGTACCTAATAGTAATAGTGCCTATATCTACGACTTAGTAGTAATCACTTTATTGTACACAACACAGGTTTACATAATATTTACAGAAATAAAGGTACAAAGGCGAACTTATCATTTATCCCTGTAAGGGGAGTTTACTTAGGCCTGATTTACACATTTTTTGGATTACCATGCATGTAGGCCTAAGTATAGTTTAGGTGTGGTTTATAGTCTTTTCTTTTTGCACTATTTGTTCTTTTTGTTCGGTCCTACGGTTGAGATTGGTATTTCATATTAAGTCTACCATTTGCACATTTTGTGTAATAAACTTTAAATAAATAGCTAATACATATTCACACACATTGCACGCCGGGTGGCCACTAAATGAAAAACAAGTTACTTAGTATCATATTTCACATTTCTGAAAGCATCTCTTGACTTTTGTGTTAATTCAAAGTAAGGTAACAGTATCTTAACTTACAGATGCAGTTATTTTGCATACTGATGTTTACACAGAAAGTTATTCCGAAGAAAGACGGGCGTTGGGTCCAGGTGATTATGCGTCAATCAGCCGGGAATCAGCAGGTGTCTATTACCATATTAGAAAGCGTGGCCATTAAATTAACATATCACTGGGTTCGATTCAGTGACAATTTAACAGCTGTCAGTACCATTGCCAGGGTTGGCTACTTAGAGACACAGTTGAAATTGATTAAGAGTTTTCTCAATACAATTTGGTGTGAAGCTTGGAACGGAGGTTAATCGTAGGTAATTTATTTATATTAACAGTTTTCCGTATTCCTATAGTATCTGATGCTTCTTTGAGAATTAAAATAAACTAGGTTTTGCAGGCGAGTTTAACTTATTAATGCTTAGATGTTTTAATTATGATTCGTTAGAGTTTTTATATAAAAAAATGTTTTATTCGCGTGAATTTCATCACTAGCCTAAATAAGTCTATTTTCAAGCGCCGAGAGTCTAGACCGTTTTAAGAGACATATAGGGAACAAAATATATGTCAGTGAAACTGTAAAAATAATAGTTATAATGTTATTATACTATGTAAACAGTACAGATGATTTGATTATTTAAGGTACTTAAAATTTTAGACACATACTTGTTCAAGTACCTATTTCCCCGACCCTGAAAATGATCTTCGCGAAGCGTTCCCACAGCCCATAATTCTCTTAGATCCATCCGTCGGAAACCTATAGCTATTACTTGTGAAACCCAGAGAATGTCGTCCGGATCACTTTCCTGCCATCGATGGTATAATCGACAAAGCCTTTCTCGTCCAATTTCACCACAAACACTCGATAATCGATCGATCGCATCACTAACAGGAAACAGAACGTGTAATGTGATAAATTGTTTTATGTTGAAAGTTGATTTGACCGTAAGAGAATCTGCGTTGCAACCCAATGGTCGTCCAACTAGGACAAGTTTAAGTTAAATATAAAATAGTGCGTATTAAAACGATAACTATTTTGAAATCATACAAATAGATTATATCAGAATATCGGATATGTACTAGGATAAAACGCATGAACTCCTTGTTTTATCGAAGGTGCGACTTTGATTGGGATATAATTGAAAATATTGCAACATCAATCTTTTAATTCCAAGAACCCTTTATACTACAATGCAACACAATCTTTTACAATCTATAAAAACAAAAAAAAAATGTTCTTAAAAAATATATTAATCTTTCCAATAATCGACTTCTCACCATCGTAACACAGTGCAAAGTCGTACGAAATTTCCACGAAATAGTTCTAAAGTAACTTTAAACCTTAAGTAGCACTGATAAGGTGCAAAAGTTCATATTGCTTGTAACGGTAGTATGATTTGATAGCGATGAAGATCAGCGGCGCGATGTCTATGCATTCTCTTGCACGCCGCTATTGACTACAAAGTTGCTACTTTATTTCGATATGCGTTTGCGTAATTTCTATCATCGGTTGAGATGAGGCTATTACTGCGTCTATTACCAGTGTACTTTCCGTTTATTTATAAATAAACATTGGTTTCTATTTAATATATATATACACATAATACAAGACAATACATTGAGGGATGGAGGTGGAGGGTATACGCGCGTTTTAAACAGATTAAGATAGATACCTAAGTGCTTGCTAAAGTCTAAATTATTTCTGTTGTTACTTAATTGCTAATGTTACCCTAATTACGGAACTTATCAAGTCTTAATAAGAATAAATTGTTTCACCTACATTAGAGCATTATTCAAACCTTCATCAGTTCATTGGCATCACATGTCCCTTGTAGGTTACTGTTATAATAATATGATGACAGTGACATCGACCCAGATGATTTTGTGACTCCAAAAATATTGAGCACATGCTTATTCCACTTTGACAGGTAGTGACGGAACAGTAATGCAATGTAGACAGGCAGCAATGACAGTTGCAATAGCCGAAATCCGGTTAGGTTAGAAATAAAACGAAAAATTAGGCCCGTCACTTCGTTTCTTAATTTTCAATTGTCAATTTGTCAGTCACTTAAAACTTCAAAGTGATTTAGAACACGTTCGATTCATAGGTACAGTCAAGGTATTAATCGTAACGTACAAATAAAAATATGTGACACCGTAAGATCCTATTGCCAACACCTTAAGGTAAGTATTGTGTACATATTTTTGGCATTCTGTCCGTGGCGATCTTTAATATCTTGACTGTAGGTACCTTTTTGTCGTTGTTGTCTTATTCGAAGGGTACATTTTAAGAGACTGTTAAAATTAAGGAGGCACTAGACAAAAAACCATTACAGTATTACAAACGTTTTACCTGTAGGTACGTAATTAGGTAATGACAAGTTCACTGCAACTTTTCTTATATTTTTTACTAACTAGTTACTTTTTACTTTACCAGTAGGTAAGTAGAAGTCGTATTTTGTTGTATAAAGACAATTTGCTTTTAAAATTCGAATGAATAAATTCGAAACATAAATATGTATGCAGGGCCGTAGCCAGAGTTGAATTTAAGACAGGCAGCCGTAATTACAGGTAGGGCGCAATACCTATATTATCAAAGCCGATGATATTTATCAAGGTAATAGGATTTTAAGGTAGGCCATTGCCCCATAATGACCCCCCCTCCCTAGCTACGGCCCTGTATGTATGTACTAACTACATAAAGATACCGCAAGGTGAGCAAAACAGACCAATGTAAACAATTCATTACTTACCTTACACAATCGTTCAATACTCGATAGCAATACCGATTGCAGATGATGCTATCGACTCACGGGTGTCGATCGATTGTATCGATACCTCGTTCTTTTCTCGTGATACCATCGATACTATTTACGATCTGTGGCGCACTTGATTTGTTTAAAAGTAAATTGGTATTGCCAGTGCGATGACAGTCGATAAGTAATTTAGGTAATAAGACGGAGAAAAACTTTCATTTGTTTGTTGATATGATTACGAATTTATTATTAGACTATAGTTTTCATAAAGTACTATTTAAACGATGTTATTTTATGGTGAACTATTATTATGTAAATGTGTGAATTTATTTATGCGAAATTTAATCTGAAAACCATTGTGAAGAAAGATTTGTCATCAAACTTCTGTAATATTAGCTGCTTTCAGAATGCTTCTCGTACTTCTCGTAGAACTTATCGTACTTTCAACCATCTGCGGCCAGCATTTTATCTCCTTAAAAGAAAATTTGTAGGATAAAAAGCATTTTGTGTTTAATCCGATTGCAAACTAAGTATATCTGCCCAATTTCATCTTAACGGCGAATAAAGTGGGCGACGCTTTCGCTGTTATATAAAAGAATTTTCCAAGCTAAACTTTGATTATATTATATTATAGAGAGATTATATTATATTATATCCTATAATAATACAGTCCTATAATATAATATTTACTTCAACGAAGTAAAAAGGACACTACAATAGTTTCCAATTGACACCATGCAAGTAACGAAAGTGTCACCGTGTCACGCAGTGTTGCCACAAATCATCGGCACAGATAACGATCAACTTTTACCTCCTAACGATGTGCGGATACCACAGATAACAACTGCAAGATCGAAGCTGCGATTGGTCACGAGATCTGCCGGAACAGAGCTTTATTGTCTGTGGTTTAAATTTATACGAACAGCGTTTGTCTTTGAGGCAATTGAAATAAGGGTTCCGTGCAGGGTTTGCGAGAAAAGTACCTAACTAAATCCATGGTTCTTGCAATTATTGAGTTAAGTTTTTAAGTGCAATTTCTTATAAATAAATATTTGTATTATTTTATTACCCTTTGCTGCCACGCCTCACTCGATGACAGTAGGGTATAATGAGTATAATGACATAGGTTGGTAAATTAAAAAAATATACCTTTGCTGAAAGCTTAACTAAATATCTATTCACTATATTTTCTTTGGTTAAAACTAATATTCATGATGACAATGAGACTCCACAGTAAAATAAATATTATTTTTAATTTTTAACAGATATAATTATTAACATGACTACTTGTAAATATTAATTTAATCTTTTGCCATACCCCAAGGGGTTTCATGTACTTTATATAATGTATAGTATATTGAATGCAAATAAAGAAATGAAATGAAATACATTTTTATGGAGTTTTATTAACTTGTAATGTTAATAAAGATTTTTTTTCAGAAAACATGTAATTTACAACCATCTAGATAGTCTGGTCACGTGATAAGTGAAAGAGAAGGGGTAATTAAGGCTATTCTAAACTACAACCTAGCAGGAATCTAATTTGTGCGTATGCTTGTTTTATTTAGTAAATGTTATACAGGTTCGCTGGGGTATAAAATACCGCAAACAAGAAAAAAAAAGCGGCCAAGTGCGAGTCGGACTCGCCCATGAAGGGTTCCGTATTTAGGCGATTTATGACGTATTAAAAAAAAACGACTTGCTAGATCTCGTTCAAACCAATTTTCGGTGGAAGTTTACATGGTAATGTACATCATATATTTTTTTTAGTTTTATCATTCTCTTATTTTAGAAGTTACAGGGGGGGGGGGGGACACACATTTTACCACTTTGGAAGTGTCTCTCGCGCAAACTATTCAGTTTAGAAAAAAATGATATTAGAAACCTCAATATCATTTTTGAAGACCTATCCATAGATACCCCACACGTATGGGTTTGATGAAAAAAAAAATTTTGAGTTTCAGTTCGAAGTATGGGGAACCCCAAATATTTATTGCTTTTTTTCTATTTTTGTGTGAAAATCTTAATGCGGTTCACAGAATACATCTACTTACCAAGTTTCAACAGTATAGTTATTATAGTTTCGGAGAAAAGTGGCTGTGACATACGGACGGACAGACAGACGGACAGACAGACGGACAGACAGACAGACATGACGAATCTATAAGGGTTCCGTTTTTTGCCATTTGGCTACGGAACCCTAAAAACGATTCAGTTAGGCGCCGTTTAAGTAATTTTTTCTACTCCCGTACTTTTATTTGTCATTTAAAGGGTCGTGCACACACCTTTAAACCCCTAACTTATAGTTTTCAAGACAAGTCTTTAGTCTATTCCCCAAAAAAGTATTTGTGCATACACGCAGTATCTTTTTGGCACTTTTACGATACTTCGTGTAATCACCACTTAAAAAATATTGTATGAAATACATTGTTGCCAACCTAATTTTAATTGTCATCTCTAACAGATGAGTGAACCATAGACATGTTTTTATTTTATTTCATTCATTCTTTTCCCGCCCGTACCCTCCATTCTTTGCTACTTCTTGAATGAAAAAGTTATTTGTACAACAAGTGATCAAAGTTTGATATTTCTTCGAGTGCTTATTTTGAGTCCCGTGCAAGCGAAAGATTCTATAATAGATTCACGAGCGTAGCGAGAGCGAGTGAATCTAATTTAGAATCTTGAGCGTAGTAAGGGACTCAAAGCGCACGAGATGTAAATAACTTTGATCTCGTGTAGTACACAACATTTTTCACCTCAGAGCAGTGAGAACATACCTATTAGACAACTTGAAAAATGTAATCCTTCTTCATCACTTAATACCTGCACTCATGTTTTCTTAAGATATACAAACAATGAAGTTTAATTACCGCAATGGAACACAAAAACAAAACGTAATAATAAATTCCAGTAAAATAATATAGAAATAACAAACATTAACTGAAACTTCAATCGACAACTTTTTTTGTAAAAAAAATCTTTGTAAGATACGGTCCGAATTGCGGATACGTATCCTATTTGTCAACTATGGTAGAAATTCTTAAAAGTAAAATAATTAATTTTGCATGATGATCTGTGTACTTTTTGAGTTCGTTATTTAAATTGTACAATAAAATACCTAAAATATAGTATTTTATCAGTTTTTATCAAATCTTAAACTTTATTTTTATTTATTATTTAATAAGAATTCATACTCGTACGTGGTTTGGAGTCGGTCTGAAGTTTTTCGGGGGTCTATTATAAACTGTAAATATACTGTTGAATGTCGTTTTAACTTTTTTTTGTCTGTTTCTTTTTGCTAACAGTGTGAAAGGGACAGAGATAATAGAACCCAAGTATTTCGAACTTTTATTAGACCCCGCATGTTAAAATGACATTTGACTATAAAGGTCACTTGAATGTCATTTTGTCTCACTCAGTGAGCAAAATCGCATTTTGCTCACTGTTTTTAAGAATCAAAGTACCCTTGTTCGAGCTGCTGAGGTGAAAAATATTTGTTAAATTTATAATTTTATTTCAAAGTAAATGCTTGGTCGTAGAAAAAGTATTGTATGCAACATTGTTTAACTGAGTCAAAAAATACTCGTGGCGTCTTTATTAACAATTTTCGGCTTCGCCTCAAATTGATACTCACGACGCCACTCGCCGTTTTTGACCTCTCTTAAACAACGGTTGCATAAAATACTATTATTAAACATTAGGTTCATCTTCTCATTGCTTGTACTTTGTGGCTGCGAAGACACTAGCAAGGTGTGAAATTATGAGACTGGGATAGACACCAATTAGCGACGTCCATATTTGCGACCTTAGAAAGTGTCCCTCTTCGACTACGAATCATTGAGATAAACCTTCAGGGGCCTTATTCGACATGCCACTTTTGACGTCGCATGTTGAAGTTCATTTGAATCTAAACAATCATGGGTTGTCGAATAGGTAAAGTGTGTCACCTGTCAGTGAATCTCATGTAAACAAATCATTTTATCGCTAGACTTGGTTGTCTATTGGTATGGCCGCCATGTTTGGATTTATGACATTTAAAAGGGGATTCTATGGCATAGAGTAAACTGCATTTCTATTTTCTATAGTTTTTTGATTCCCCTACTCGACGCAAGATGGAGTTAACAGTCAAATTTTGATCATGGCGTTATAAAAATAAACCGCAAGAACATAACATGCAGTTGCGTTGGTGTAGATCTATCATGAAAACGAATATATGACAATTGTCCAGAATTAAAAAAAACTTGACAATAAACATACAGCAATACATATACCACTAAATGTCAAAAAGAAAACAGATTTAGTATAATTACTAGGTAACAAATTATATATAAAGTTTAAATTTTAAACCAATCGTCGTGGGTCCTAACCCCGGCTCTTAGCAATGAACTTCTTGTAACTTGTGTGAAAAATATCATTTGATATTACACCAATTACTTTATGGTGAAGTAAAATATCATGAGTCATGAGGAAGACGGTGTAGCCAGTAGCCACAATAAGCTATATTTTTGTCCTCTGGGTTAGATGGCAGTGAAATAGGGAGAGATAGTGAAGAATGCGGCAAAATAAGCATTTATTGTGTTGTTCGTAGTTAGTAGACTAGTTTTTTTTCTAAAAATGAAAATTGACGCAACAGCAAGCTCATAGCCCCCTATGAGCCAGTCTGTTAGGTGCAGGCTTAAGGGCTAATCCCGGGGGAAGCGGAGCGTCGGCGACTAGCTGGTGCATCTGCTTATTAACCTCTTCTCACTTTTACCTCAGGTCCTTTGATTAATAAATTAAGGTAAAATTCGTAAGAACTAGTGCCTGTGTCATATTCTAAATTGGACGCTATGCCTAATTAGTTGTTATAAATTAAATACAATAATTATTTATTTAATTAAATTTATAACAACGCAACGTGGGGTTATTCATGATGAATTTTAATGGCTTATATAAGACAGCGGTCGTATATTGCCTCAGAAATTTGGATTTTGTCAGTTTGAATGAACAGCAAACTGGAGACATTGAGATTAATTTTAAACTTATTATTTTAGGTGTTCGTAAGAAATAAGGTATTGACAGACATTGACGGAAAATCGCGAAAACCCGGCCAGGTGCGTCGGACCACGCAAAACGGAGGAGGATTCCATACTTACTTCTTCTACCATGTATCCGTATGCCAAAATAGCAACAAAAAAGCCGAACAAAAATACCGTTTCTTCGCAGCACTAGATTTCAGTCCTTTTTTTAGAAAAGTAATATGTTTAGGTACATAATATATATATATATATATGTAAGTAATTTTGTTATGTGAAACTTATATGTTGTGTTACGAGACTTACGAGTAGGTAACTTTAAACTTTAACAGCCTAACAGATCCCAATAAGGCCTAGTTTACCCTCTGGGTTGGAAGGTCAGATGGCAGTTGCTTTCGGAAAAACTAGTGCCTACGCCAATCCTTGGGATTAATTGTCAAGCGAACAATAGGTTCTCATGATCCGTGGCAAAATCGAGATAACGCGAGGAAGAATAACTTTGTCACAAGAATATTTGGCCAAATATAAATCCTTACTCTCGTGTATTTGACCTACCTACTCGTATTGAGTCGTATTTTGCCACCTAGTAGCCTCGAATTGGTTGTTATATGTGGCTTTCCATAAATTAAGGGTCCTTATGCTTCAATAAGGACGTTTTCATGGGGTCCCGTTGTTTCCCATAAAGTTTTAAGTCATAATGTATTGTTTGTCATATTATCATTACTCATAAAACTGAAACCGTTAACATTTCAAGATTTTAGTTAGGTTATCCTATAGATAGGTTAGGTTAGGTTAGATTTGTTTTATGGCAATCCTGAAAAGTGACGCGTTTCTGAACCAAATTAATTATGACTAACGAAAATTCGAGCAAACAATACATTATGGCTTAAAACTATTTGGGAAACAATAGAGACCCCGTTTTCATCTGAAGTTGCAATAGAAATTGAAAAAGCCACATTTTTCAAGCTTTTACTTAGTTTCATCTGTCCCGTTGGTTGTCTGTCTGTTCCAATGTGGTTCCAATCAAATCATGCAAATTAAATCCCAGCAAAAACATAAATGTGAAATGAGAGCCAAGTTCAATATTGAGAATACGTGTCGTTGTTGACTCGCCGACAAAAGAATTGAGATCTATATGGGTGCCAAGTTCTGTGCTGTGTAGAAAATCCTGAAATTATAAAGGATTTGTCTTGGCTAGTTTTTAACAACAAACCAAGTTTTTGAAAAACTAACAGAAAAATATATATTACCTATATGCCTATACGTAAAACTATTCTCAATATTGAACTTGGCTCTCATTTCACATTTATGTTTTTGTTGGGATATCATTACTTTTTGTACAGAAATTACTATAGTATTCATCATGAAAGCAGTTTGCCTAAGCTGAAAAGGAGACCCTCGCTAACGCGCGGTTAATTGTCAAAAAGTTTCAGTTTCACATTTTTTCTTTTGTATACGCCTTATAGTCTACTTTCATTCCAAATATCAAGTTTCTAAGTAATCTAGAAGTGGGTTAGGTTTTTGGTCTATAAGTATTTTTTTTTCCATCGATATATCAATAATTTCCAGTTTTCAGATTTTTCCCTCTATATGCACCTAATAGTCTACCTTGATGCCAAATATCAAGTTTCTAAGTCATCTAGAAGTGGGTTAGGTTTTTGGTCTATAAGTATTAATTATTTTTTTTCCATCGAAATATCAATAATTTCCAGTTTTCACATTTTTCCTTCTATATGCACCTAATAGTCTACTTTGATGCCAAATATCAAGTTTCTAAGTGATCTAGAAGTGGGTTAGGTTTTTGGTCTATAAGTATTAATTATTTTTTTTTCCATCAAAATATCAATAATTTCCAATTTTCACATTTTTCCTTCTATATACACCTAATAGTCTACCTTGATGCCAAATTTCAAGTTTCTAGGTCACCTGGAAGTGGGTTAGGTTTTTGATCTATATGTCAGTCAGTCACAAAAATGCCGGTTTTTAAAGGTTAATTTATCAATAACTGTTTGAGCTATGTTTATGAAATAGTGTATTTTGAACAAGCTAAGGGACTTGAATACATGTGCCAAATTTCATGTGTGTAGGTTAAGTAGGTTTCAAGTTGTGAAGGGGTCAAAAGTAGCTCGAAATGGTTCGTGTAATATTACACACGGTTGCTGCGTCGCCAGTTCCTTTTTCTTTGAACTTGGCTGGACACGCTACCGCGTGTCTAGATTTGACCCACTTCTCGGGTGTTCAATGAAGCTGAAAATTTACATAAGTACATAATATGTAATATGGGTGACAATACAATATTTTTATGGTTACCATCGAGCTGATCTGATGGTGATGATACAGACAGTGGTCTTTTAAGTCTTTTTAACTTTGTGATAAAACAACGCAACTTAATTATATTTGAAAATATTTAAAGAAAAATACAGTCAGAAATTAGAAATTTTGTTATCTAACCTCTCTATCACTGTTGCATATTCGAGCGATAAAGAGGCAAATAGCTGAGTTTCGATTTTCGCACTTCCCGATAGGCCCCTTTGTAAACAAACCGCCTTGATGTGTCTATGTCAAATTATTAATTGTCTGTGAAAACTTGTTAAAAAAAAGTTTAAAACAAAGGCGTAGGCAAAGAGTAGTATAATATGTATATAGCTGGTCAACTAAATCTTGTCAGTAAAAAAAGGCACGAAATTCAAATCTTCCATGGGACGATATCCCTTCGCGCCTACATTTTTCAAAATTGCCGCCTTTTTCTACTGTCAAGATCTGGTTGACCAAGTATACCTACGAGGGGCGTTCAAAATATTCTCGGTATTGATATCTTACAACCTCTTCTAAAATTTCTTTCGTTACTGGCCGCTAAGGTTTATTCATTGACATTAAAAAAAAAGTATAATTCGAACCGAGATGTTCTTTTGTTTTTCTGCAATTGCTGAACAAACATGAACATCATGTGGGAATTGACAATGTTAACTAAATTAGAACATCGATGCGTGATAAAATTCTTGACAAAACAGGGTAAAAATCAAAAAACCATAAAAGAGGAAATGGATTGTGTTTACCGTGAGTCTGCTCCTTCTTTATCTACCATTCAAAAGTGGTCAAGCGAGTTTAAACGTGGAAGGGAGAGTGTTGAAGACGACCCTAGACCTGGCCGGCCTGTAGTAGCTACTTCACAAGAAAATATTGATAAAGTGGAAAAACTTATATTGGAAGATGGTCGAGTGAAGGTAAAATCTATAGCACAAGTAACCAATCTCTCTATTGGTACCGTACATGATATTATCCATGACCATCTTAATATGTCAAAAGTAAGTGCAAGA
Organism: Cydia amplana; assembly: GCF_948474715.1. Classification (NCBI taxonomy): domain Eukaryota; kingdom Metazoa; phylum Arthropoda; class Insecta; order Lepidoptera; family Tortricidae; genus Cydia; species Cydia amplana. The sequence goes on along the minus strand of NC_086069.1, from coordinate 10,227,716 downwards.
TGGGTTCCGCGAATGCTGACTCGGCTTCAAAAAGACATGCGTGTAGCTTGTTGTTCCGATTTTATTGACCTGTGCGGTGAAAATCCTGATGAGGTGCTGCAAAGAATAGTTACTGGAGATGAAACCTGGGTTCATCATTATGACCCAGAGAGTAAACAAGAGTCCATGCAGTGGCACATTAAGGGTTCAGCTCATCCCAAGAAGTTCAAGGTCATCCCTTCAGCTGGCAAGGTCATGGCCACGATATTTTGGGATTGTGAAGGAGTATTACTGATCGATTATAAAGAAAAAGGTGTAAATATCACAGGACAGTACTACGCTAACATTCTACGTCAATTAAAGGATGCAATCAAAGAAAAGAGGCGAGGAAAGTTAACCAAAGGTGTTATGCTTCTGCATGACAACGCCCCCGTCCATACTGCTCATATTGCCAAGGCAGCTATTGTTGAATGTGGGTTTGAAACTGTTACTCACCCACCGTATAGTCCGGACTTAGCCCCCAGCGACTTCTTTTTGTTCCCCAATCTTAAAAAGGATCTGCGTGGAAATAAATTTTCCGATGATGAAGCATTGAAGGCGGCAGTGGAGGAGCATTTTTACACCAAAGATAAAAAATATTTTTATGCAGGATTAAAAAAAATAATTGATCGATCTTTTAAGTGTATGAACATAGGGGGGGAGTATATTGAAAAATAAAAATATCAAACTTTTCGTACTTGTTTGTTTTCATTCTCATACCGAGAATATTTTGAACACCCCTCGTATATAGCGCTGGCGGTACACCGAGAAATTCAGTAAAATGCTGCAAATGATGTTAAAGGTATGAAAATCGGTACGATTGATCTGTAGAACATTTGAAACAATTTGACCCGAAGCACCAACAAATAAAAAAAAACGAGAGGAGTTATGACGTCATCTTTTTTTGTAAGGAATAAAAAAATATTGTTTAAAAACCTATCGTGTTTGGTATTAAACGAAAGGGCTTTCTGAGCCGATTCCAAACATATATCACATCATTACATTTCAGTATTTTTTTTTTATTATAATATAAATAATTTTCAAAACATACCAATTAAGTTTGGGTTTCTCCAGATACAATACGGTAATTTTTTTTTGTAAAATATACCTCTAATCTTATACCTACTATCCTCATATCTAACCCTAATAAAGCAATTTTGAAATTATATACATTTAGGTTTTTTTTTTATTTTTCAATTTTACATAGTGTGATCTATGAATCTCTCAATTAAATATTTAAAAAGAAAGCATAAAATTAATATATAACGGTTTTTTTCAGAAAGTCGCTTATATCTCGGAATCTATAAGTCGTAGTAAAAATTGTCTATGTAATAATTAAGAAAGAATTAACCGAAAAAACTCACCTTTAACGTCCCCCCTTTCCCGAGTTCTCCACCCCCCACTCATCAGAACTTTTTCTTACTTAAAGCTTAGATATTACCAAAGGAACATGTAATAGTATTTTATGCAACTGTTGTTTAAGAGAGGTCAAAAAAGGCGAGTGGCGTGAGTAACAATAACAACAAACAACAACCGAAAATTGTTAATAAAGACGCCACTAGTATTTTTTGACTCAGTTAAACAACGTTGCATACAATACTTTTTCTACGACCAAGCACTTACTTTGAAATGCAATGAAATATTAATAAAAATGGATGATGATGATTGTTTCATGTCCTAATGTGATAGGTTGTTCAGTGCGTGGGATTCTTAAGGGGAACGAAAATTTTATTATTTTTGCGCTACGACGCACGGTTTAGGAGATACAGCCCTATAAATATTTTTCTTCCTCTTTTTCTTTTTTTTTCTTTTTTTTTCTTTTTTTGTGTTTTTTAAATCTTACTTAGGGGTTCCTTAAAGGGGAACGAAAATTTGATTATTTTTGCGCTACGACGCACGGTTTAGGAGATACAGCATTATACATTTTTTTTTGTGTTTTTTAATCTCTTTTTTGTGTGTTTTTTTTAAATATTAATTAGGGTTTCTTACAGAGGAATGAACATTTTAATATTTTTGCGCTACGACGCACGGTTTAGAAGATACAACCCTATAAAAAAAATCTTTATTTTTTTTGTTTTTTGTGTTTTCTAAATATTACTTAGGAGTTTCAAAGGGGAACGAAAATTTGATTATTTTTGTGCTACGACGCACGGTTTAGGAGATACAGCCCTATAAAGATGAAAATAATCGTACCATTAACCAAAACATGTATATGGTTTACTCATCTGTCAGAAATGACAATTAAAATTAGATTGGAAACAATGTATTCCATACAATATTTTTTAAGTGGTGATTACACGAAGTATCGTAAAAGTGCCAAAAAGATACTGCGTGTATGCACAAATATTTTTTTGGGGAATAGACCCTTTAAATGACAAATAAAAGTACGGGAGTAGAAAAAGCAAGTTTCAATACTCTTATTTTACCCGAATGACATTATTACTCGTATTGAGTAATTCGGCAGGGCTATTATTACACTTTGTAAAATTGAAAAATTAAAAAAAAACCTAAATGTAAATAATTTCAAAATTGCTTTATTAGGGTTAGATATGAGGATATTAGGGATAATTTGAGGTATATTTTACAAAAAAAAAAATATGGTATTGTATCTGGAGAAGCCCAAACTTGGTATGTTTTGAAAACTATTTTTATTATAATTTAAACAAAATGACTGAAATGTAACTATGTGATATATTTTTAGCATTGGCTCAGAAAGCCCTTTCGTTTAATACCATACACGATAGGTTTCTAAACAATTTTTTTTATTTCATACAAAAAAACATGACGTCATAACTCCTCTCGTTTTTTTTATTTGTTGGCGCTTCGGGTCAAATTGTTTCAAATGTCCTAAAGATCAATCGTACCGATTTTCAGACCTTTAACACCATTTGCAGCATTTTACTGATTTTCGCGGTGTACCGCCAGCGCTAGAAGTGGGCAGCAAAGAGTAGTATAATATATAGGACCTTGGAGGATATAATCAAACGGAGACGCCATGTCTGTAATTTTCTGTACAAAACAGTCTGCCGATTTTTGCGGGGGAGGGGAACGTCAAATGTATGCGTAACGTAAAAATAGCCATGTCAGATAAACGTCAGTCCATACATTGTGTATGACCGTTGGCCGCCTAATTTCGACAGAGGGGAAAGCCTGTTAATGGCTACTCCGTTTAGTTGTATCCTCCAAGTATAGGACAGTCGGCAGTCAACGTTTGTTCCTAATAAATATAACATTGATGAATCAAGGCGGTTTGTTTAAAGAGGGCCTGCCGCGAAACCAATTTCGTTATCTGCCACCATTAAATTTCGCTCGTATATGCAAGAGTGATAGAGAGGCAGATAACGAAATTTCCCCCACCCCCCTTTGGATGGTTCTTGTTTGAGTTATAATGTCACTGTATTGAGGACTCAACCTTTTCATTTTTAAAGTGTTTTTATATCGACATGACACTGGCTACTGTAGTAAATGCCAAAAAAGAAAAAAAAACGCTGTCATAGTAACGAAAATAATAAACACGTCAATCGAAATAAACAACGTAATATCCAAGAAAAATTTGCAAAATAGTATATGATAAATATGTAAAACATCATTAATTATCGAATTAAGATTACATACAACTTTGTGTAAAAAAATTGAGGCAATTATACAGCCCGATTATACGGGTTACATTTTGAAAAAGATGATTATCTTGGAAAGAAGAGTAAATATACATAGGTGAACATAATGGTGAACAAATGTATAGTAAAATAGGTAGGGACATAATTCAGGGTTTGCTTGTCTGGTCCACGCATGCTGTACCTATCACGACCACGGCACGGCCGTCTCCTGCTAACTTTTCGCTATAATAGTAAAATCATAGGTCTAATACCTATGATTTTAATATTATAGCGAACAATATTTCATGTTCATGATCTCGAATTTAAGACTTTAGCTTAGATTTATGGCGTGCGGCCTAGCGCGCGTTGCCTCTATGAGGAGCTGTCAAAGCGCTTTATATCTGTATGCTTTTGATGATGCGGATCAGCATTCTTATTCAGCGGGGCAAGCGGCCAGCCTGAGAAGGGCACCCTACCGCACTTGGTAGGTCACTACACTCACTACCAGGATTTAGAGCTAATCATTTATTTATAAGTTTTTAATACCTTTAAACGAGCAATTCTTGTATATTTATTTATTTATTTATATGTATAATATATTTCGGGGATCTCGGGAACGGCTCTAAACGGATTTAGATGAAATTTGCTATATGGAGGTTTACGGGGGCGCAAAATCGATCTAGCTAGGTTTTATCTCTGGGAAAACGCGCATTTTTGGGTTATTATATGTTTCCAGAGCAAAACTCGGTCTCCCAGACATTAAGTTTTTAATTTAAGTGTTTTTATCATGTTTCATATTTAAACTTACAGATGTGAATCACCAGCAGAGTTTTTGGAGAGATGTGGTTTTCTTATTTCCTGTTACCAACCTGAAACACCATACCTACCTAAATATCAGAAAATAATAAAGTGAAGAAAATTAAATAAAGTTGAATGCTTAAAAACTTTATTGTTTTATTAAAATTAAACGAAAAAAAATGTGTAAACTGAAATAGATCAATTTTTTTTATTTGTAGTTGAATAACATATATGTATTTAATCTCCTTTAATTAAAAATCATCTCTGAGTAGATACATATTAAACAATAGGTACTTTTAGGTCTTGGTAGTAATGTTAGGTCTTATGACCTACTGTATTTGACTATATTACTTACCAAGACCGGAGCCTGACCTGTCAGTCACCAACTATTTTGATGCTCTTTGTAGGTAGCATCAAAATAGTTGGTGACTGACAAAGTTACCAAGTTACTAAGGTTACTACCTTACCTACCTATATAGTAGGTAGCAGTAGCGCAATATTTAGTCAAAATATTTTGACTAATTTAGATTATTTTTATGCCAAAAAAGTAATACAAGCTATTCATGTTCCACTTAGTAATAAAATACGGACTTTTCTGTTTCTGTGTCTGTGTTAAGGTACAACTTGTGGTTTATTAACGTGGTTTAGAAATAGGCAGCTTGAGTTGAGAGAGGTGATGAGTAAATTGTTTCATTTTTTTACAATTTTGAGCGTTTATAGGAGAATGTGTGGAGCAAGCATTATTTGACGTGTAGGTATGGGTTCAACAAAAAGATCGCTTGTCAATAAGGCATTCTTGCTGTTAAAATTCAATTATTAATAGCCTTTATCGACCATCAGCAATGTAGTCCCTTTTTGATTGATGGAAATTGTCACGTAAGTTCCACTACTCGCCGCCGCATCGCCTACAGCGCATTCGTTAGTCTATCGCTCACAAGATGTCATTAATTCATGTAAACTTACGTACTGAAAAAAAAAAGCTTTACTCTTTGCTATAAATTACCCTTTCGCACGTCAAAAACTCCAAGATGGAGCCGAAGGTCATAGAGAAAAAAGTCTACATTTGGAATCATTACTTGTCAAAATTTGACATTAGCAATCCACAGTTAGGTGACAACCAAACCAAACCATTATAAACCTTAAAGTAATAATAAAACAAAGTTGTTTTTTGTTAAATTATTGTTTGTACCAAATGAACTTCAGCACTTGATGAACTTCAAATGAACTTCAACAGTTGAATTTCAAATGACGCGAAATTTGACAGTTGCACATGTCGAATAGGGGCCCAGTTCTCATTCACGTAACGGATCTTGCCGTTAGGCTTGATGGCTTGTATAAACGGTATGGAAACACAGACATTTATGATGAATTTGTTCCATACCTAACAACATCATTTGGAACCGGCATACCTAACTGCGGAGCTAAAAATATGTATAAACGGACATCGGAATTTTTGGTGCACGATGTTTGTACGCCTTTATGTAAATTATTTTTTCCATCGTCATTGATAATTTGTTTTCATGAATTATTAATACGTATTTACCTAAAAATTGCTAATAATCGATATCGAAAGAAGCACATCTTTCTATAAACGTCATCTTCGTTACCAACAATGATTGAATTCTAATGCATATAAAAATAAGTTTAAGCTTAGTAGGTACCACTCCATAAAGGGAAGCGTCATTACCAAACAGTAGTTAGTCATAAACGAAAGTGCATTAGCACCATTGTATCTTATCCCCGTGCTAATTACAATTAAAAGTGCTAATCTGCTTTCCACGGCAGTAAAAGTTGCGAAGTACTTAGTACGCTTGTGGGTTCCACATTATATATGCCTCCTCATATATTATTAACATATATAAAAAATATTTACGGTTCAAGGTGTTTTAACTAGGCTTAATTTATGACAAAGGATGAAGAAATAGTCGACAAACTTAATAGATATCCGGTATACAGCACTGCACACAAACTTCTAAAAGTTTCCAAAACGATTTCCAATTTAGTAGTTTACAAATTGCGAAAATATAAAACAGTATCAAATAATACTTACTCGTACACTGGATTGATATAATGTATCAAATTTAAGCACAGGTATAGTAGTATTGCGTTACTATGTATAACTCGCTGCCACTTATTAGGCTGAATCAGTAGAGTCAAGCGAGATCTTGGTGCTATTTTACCTCAATGAACATCGCAGTCTCATCTCCCTAGTCTACTGCAGGAAATGCAGGCTGGAGCTACCTACCACGAGTATCAGTATCAGGTTTAATAATAGTCCGTTACGCGCTCTAATATATTAGTTTTAGTTATTCGCTACAAGCACAAAAAATTACGCTACGGATAGGTAAGTATCATAATATTATAATGCATTTCTAAACACACGTGGCGTAGTGATGTAATATTTCACTAACAGATCGATATCGATAGTATCTGAGTGTCATTGAATGAATGACATTGTTAAAAGATTTCTATGGACGACCTTGCAACTGATTGCGTTGCGAAACGCTTGCTATTGAGCTTAATGCGCTATTAGGTAAGTTTGTATGGAATTTAAATATGATCACGATTTATGATTATTTCAGGCGGGGTCGGTCGGATCAAGTAATCGATTATTTGATTGTAATACTTGCCATCAGATTTTTTTAAAACCTTACTATCCAGGCAATAGCGTTTTTACTATAAGCACATGTATTGGCTCTCATTCATCACTACACTTTATAAAACAAAGTCCCCCGCCGCTTCTGTCTGTTTGTGTGTATGTATGTTCGCGATAAACTCAAAAACTACTGAACGGATTTTCATGCGGTTTTCACCAATCAATAGAGTGATTCTTGAGGGAGGTTTAGTGTATATTTTGTTAAGGTTTTGTGTACCTACCCGTGCGAAGCCGGGGTGGGTAGCTAGTGTAACAATAATATAACTTAAATTTGATTTACCATTCAACAACTTGTAGTGAGTAGTATCATTTTGTACAGTTGTACATCCAGCTGCAAAACTGCATAGCCACTTTATGAATGAATTCCATTCATAATGTAGCCATGCAATTTAAACCTTGCTTTACCTTAATAAAATTTAAGGCACAAACACTGAAAGTGAGTCAAACATTCGCCTTTAAACGTAATGTGTGGCGAACTTAAGCAAAATATAATGTATAAGATACTTTTCCAAGATAAATAAAATATGTTCAAATGTTTGACACCCTGGCATATATGTTCAAACTGAAATCTGAATTCAAAGATTTCTGTTTGAACATGCCATATAATGGGTCTACTTCGGATATCCTGTTAAAATACATATTATGTACTTAGATTCAAGATTTTAATTCAACATTTTAACTGTAGAGTTTTTTTTTAATATAAATAATTTAAGGTTGTTAGGTGCTTTTTTTTGTAATCATTATGTATTGGCTTTTATGGTATTTTAATGAAACTATTTATATTTTTCTTTTTTTTTATATTTTACTAAATATTAGTCCATTTATAAAAATAATTTATAAATTAATAATTGAGGATTTTAATTATAATTTTATGTTATGTAGCAAAATAGCAAATCTAAACTTCTTAGGCGTGGTCTCGTCAATGTCATGCATGTAATAGTTCCCTCGACCCACGTCAGATTTCTTAACGAGTGATGGAAACCGTCCACCGGTGAATAATTATAACGTAGAGCCAATTAATATTTAACAATGTAACGAAATTTCTGATTGTATGCGGCTGTCAAGTTATGGCAGTTATAAAGTGAAATGAGTGCTTAAAGTTAATTAGTATTTTTTCCCTGGAAATTATATTGCAAGTAGATTTTAACTGCAAAAATTTTATATAATTATGTGGTGCTGTGGACATTAATGTACACTATGGCTCATTTAGACGGCGCGCGAGCTCGTATACGATTTTAGTTACATTGCGGACCATTGAGGTTACAACAATTCAGCCGACCGATCAAACGACGCAATGTAATGAAACTCGCATGCGAGTTTTCGCACCGTCTAAATGAGCCTAGTCTGGTTTTTGTAATTTGAATCAGACAAGATTCAAATTATTGAATAAAATGAATAAAATAAAAAGTGTAATTCAATGAAATAATAGTATTATATTGTAATAAAGCGAGACAATTCCCAAGTTTCCTGTAACTAGGCCGTTCAATACAATGAAACTACATATAAACAAGATAGCAATGCCTCTTTCACTATGATAAAGTAACAGCATGAACTAACTTGGTCTCAATTCGAAACTCCTTCGATTCTGCAAGATTGAAGCGATAACGATAGCGTCGCATAGTTGTTTATCGACATTTTCTATCGATAACGGCGCAGCACTGTATGTGTTGATAACTATCCTAAGTTTTGGCTGTGTAAACATGGATTTCGGGAACGTGTCTTGGAATGGTTTAATACTGATTAAATTTAGTCCTGCTCTTAAGTAGCTCGAACCTTCATTCAGGGGCCACAAATTAACAGAGAATATTGTTTTTAAGTAACATATTTCAGAACAATCGATACATCTAGTCACAGATTCAATAGCAAGGATTTACTGACGCAAATCATACATTTTCATAGGTATTTTTTTTATGTTGTCTGGCACATTTTCCGTGTAAAGTATATCGTACTGATAAGGAAGTCAGTATTCTGTGTTGCACCATTAAGTAAAATAAAAAGTTACAATACAAAGGGATCCATAAAAACAACTAGAAATAGGTTAGCAACAGACGGGCAGAGGGTAATATATTGCGCCTCCTTTTCTCCATGCATATATCATGAAAGAAAAGGGATGAGTTGAATTAATTTACCCCGCGTGTAACTCAATTGAGTATCAGATGAGGAAAAGTTCTTCTAACTAATGAAATAAAGATGTAATTTCCTTGTAAATGAGTTTCCTCTTAGAAAGTGTTAACGCCAACGTTATTCAGCTCCGTTGCAGACTTGCATTTAAATGATTTTGTGTAAAAAAAAGTTAACAATATATATTCTGGTGTATATGACGTAATAATATACAGAATATAAGTATGTTTTTTTTTCTAAAAAAGTAAGTATCACGATTCGTAGTAGCCGAGCCATGAATGTTTTCGACAATAGAATATCATGTAAGTACGTAATATTTCTAGCAGATCCTACGCGAAATGTGACCCGAAGTTCTGTAAGTTGGCTAACGTGTTTGATAAGGTTTATCATTACATAGCTGGCGATGAGTTAATGAGACTAAGAAATACTAACTTATTGGTTCCAGCGGCGCAAATAAATAATGTGGTCTCTTTGCGAGACTCCTCCTCCTCTCCTTTGGTGGCAACCGGTGGTGACACCACTGCTCGGAAATTCAATAACGGAAATAATTCATGTTTTTAGGGTTCCGTACCCAAAAGGTAAAAAACGGGACCCTATTACTAAGACTTCGCTGTCCGTCCGTCCGTCTGTCACCAGGCTGTATCTCATGAACCGCGAAAGCTAGACAGTTGAAATTTTCACAAATGATGTATCTCTGTTGCCGCTATAACAACAAATACTAAAAATAAAATAAAATAAATATTTAAGGGCTCCCATACAACAAACACGATTTTTTGCTCTATTTTTTATTGATGGTGCGGAACCCTCCGTGCGCGAGTCCGACTCGCACTTGGCCGGTTTTTTATTATTATTATTACTTCGGTGGTCGTACTTAAATATGTATGCAAATATTAACCCCGAAGACGGTACTCGAATCAGTAATCAATAGTCTCAACTGGAACAATATAGGAATATACATGAATGGTAAGTATCTGAACCATCTGCGTTTCGCGGACGATATCATATTAATGACAGAACACTGCGCCCAGCTAGAATACATGATACAAACTCTACATGAAGCTAGTGCAAAAGTCGGCCTAAGAATGAACTTTCAAAAAACAAAACTTATGACCAATAGCACTCAAAAGGACATAACCGTCGATGGAACGCTACTAGAGTACGTAGACAGCTATATTTACCTGGGTAAGCAGATATCATTCAGTAGTCAACGAAACGAAGAAGAAGTAGACCGACGAGTAAAAATAGCTTGGAATAAATACTGGAGCCTAAAGGAAATCCTGAAAAGTAATATGAATATGAAAATCAAGAAAAAAGTTATGGATATATGTATTTTACCTTCACTGACTTATGCAAGTCAAACCTGGCTGTTCACTGCAAAAATTAAATCAAAAATAACTACATGCCAGAGAGCGATGGAGAGAAGCCTGCTAAACATAAAAAGAGTTCAAAAAATACCACATATAAATATAAGAGCTGTAACAAAACTAATAGACGCTCTCGAACACGCCAAAACACAAAAATGGAGATGGGCTGGACATGTTGCCAGGCTGTCAGACTCGCGCTGGACCTTGAAAGCTACCACCTGGAAAGGACCTGCAGGCAAACGACGCTCCGGGAAACCTAACAGCCGTTGGACTGATGACATAAATAAAACAGCCGGTATAAACTGGAAAGATATAGCTACAAACAGGGATAGATGGAAGTCCTTGGAGGAGGCCTTCACCCGATGAGGGGTTCTTGTCCACCACAAATAATTAATACTTTGTATATTTATAATATGTGAAAATTGACTTAACAATAACAATAAATAATTCTAATTGACATTATACCTAAAATAAATACTTATAAATAAATGCTAACTTATACTGTTGTAATGAAATGAGTGTAACAAATTGGACTTGAAATAAAAGGCTTTTTTATTTTTATTTATTATTTATAACCCCGAAGACGTACAAGAAACTTTACAATTCCAAAGCATGTAATTAACGCGGCTTCACAAAAAAAAAATACTGGAACTACATAAAGCTCTGAAGCGCGGTAATGTAGGTAACCACATTATTCATGTTACAACACTTAGCCAACTCAGTGCTAACTGAGTTGGCTAAGAACTAAAGTTGAAGTGTCAAATATCTTATCAATATTTCGTGACTTACATAAAAACTGTACGTGACTTTTCAAAAAGCTATACATATCACATATAAGTTAGAGGGATACACAGGGAAACGAAACTGCTAAATATATATGTAGCCTATTTATTACTGAACCCGCAAGTACTCGTAAGTGCCTACAGGAAGACGATAAAGTATGCGAATATATTTATTACTTGACAATTTCTCGTACCTACCGAAGATGAGAAGGTAAGCATCACCATCAATTTGAACACGTAATGAACATCCATGCATGCGCGGCCTGATCGTTGTTCAAGTTTAGTATAGGCTCGGAGCATTTTATGCCCCCTAAAATTTACTACTTGCTGAATAATATACTTCCTCGATATTGAAATAAAATTGTAGATGAAACGACGGACATAGATCAATAATTCAAACGCATCAATTCAACAACATGCGTGCTGCGAGTTAGGTCTTAAAGCGAGCCATGAATAAATATAAAATGATAATGTATGTAAAAGTAAAATACTCCTGTGTCATAGGTTAAATTCCCATTAAAAATAGAGTTTGTTTAATAAGACCTACTTTAAAATAAGTATACAGAAAGAGGTAGGTATTAATACATACTTATCATAAAATAAAAAGAGGAAAAAATCGATCCAATCTTTACAAAATAACAATATTTTCATTACTACAACATGTTTTTGGTCAAAAGGTAAGATATTGAGACTAATAATGTGACTACTATTAGTAAATAGTAGTGAGCCTTCTTTACCGCAAAAGATGGCACCGTATATATAAACATCAGCACCACCTAGTTCTCCTTATAGTAATAGACTTATGTTCAATATATTGATATTTCGTTATACCTATACTAACGATTTTAATATTTAATTTTATTTCAAATTTTCCAGCATGCAAAAAAAGCTTAAGGTGTACCAACGTATTTGCACAGGGCGACTGGTGGCCTCGGGTCGACATTGCAGAGGCTTGACTGGCTAGAGATGTCCTTAAAAGTCAATATCGATATCGACGGATACTACCTACCCAATATAAAGCAAAAGTAATAGAATGGCCAAGGTTTGGATACTCGTAATGCAATATTTAAGTAGGTTCATAAGAGTTTATTGTCAATCATATATTTAGAGTCAAAAAAAGTTATTAAGGGGACGGTATATGACGTTTTCGATTTAGACCTCACTTTATGCAATCAATTTGTTCAATGAATGATTAATAACTGCATTAAATTATACGTAAATCTGTTCACGAAGAAGCCGTGTACCGGCTCTTCACGCCATATTTTTTTTTATTTCCTGTAATTCTCTACAAATCGACACTAAAAGTGTCCAAAAATCAAAATGTGGAGTTCCGTTTGAGCAAGACGCATTACAGTTTTGTCTTTGACAGTAATTGAGTTGTTGTGGGATTTTGAAGGCTAGATAACTAAACTACCAGATTATTATCTACTTATATTTTTACTCACAAATACAACACAGAAATTCAATCCCAAATGTAAACTTTCGTATAATTTCCATACATTGACGACATCACTCAAAACTCTTCTTCGAGTCAGATGGCCGTTGGCCTTGCATCGAAGCAGACGTGTACGTCGTCATAGCTCGTTTTTGACATTAATAAAGACATTTCATCATATACGCATACGAAAATGTATACCAGTAGATAAATTGTATTTCATAAAATAGGGTAAATAAATATAATCACGTCGAGCTCCAGTCAAATTTTAAATGTGAGTTGTTGTTATTTACGGGTCGTAACGGTCGAAAACAGCAGTAAATTATCCTAAAACAATACGATTACAATCGAATTTAAGTAACTTGTTCCTTCAAAACCCGCTTAAAATGAAAAAAGTTTAAAGACTCGTTTTACTGATTGGGATTGATTTTCATTATGCTGGTATCAATTTTGCGTCATTATAAAAATGTATATGACTTCTGTACGTCAATGACTTTTGATGTCAATTAATTGTAATCTTGTATTTATGTTAGAGAATATTATATGTTCATTTAAATATTACTCATCTATTAATACGAAGCGTAATTCGTTTAATACCTAAAGACTTGCAGTGTCTACACCTACTTTGTTGACGTTCGTTCCGTCTATGTATGCGATTACGTAACGTGCTGTTCTGATAATCTTCAAGAATCAAGATAATTAATAACGGCAAGACCAGCATTTAGTACCAGCGAGTTTTGCGGATTTGGAGACCGAGATGAAGCTTACAGGCCAATATCGCTGCGGCCTGGCCTGCTTATTGTTATGTGTATAAATCGAATGTTATATTAATTTACTATAAAAAACAATGTTTTATTTCAATGACATTCTGTGCGTAGAGGTATGTATGTTTCGGTGATTATAAGAATTATGTCCACACAATAATCGTGCAAAGCAGAGACTGCATTATTTCTTTACGGTATAAGCGGTAAGGAAAAACTCATTGGTATCCTGGCTCGTACCAATGAGTTTTTCGGAACTTGTGTACGAAATATCATTTGATATTTACCACTAGCTTTTCGGTGAAGGAGGAAACATCGTGAGGAAACCTGCATACTCGTAGTGCATACATTTGCGAAGAAATTCAAAGCTGTGTGTGAAGTCCCCAATCCGCATTGGGCTAGCGTTGAGATTATCGTCTATACAGGGTGGTCCAAACCGTGACGTCCAAAAATCGTGGGCTATCATAATGTACCCCATATGTATGTCAAAATCATAACTTGAAAACTACGAAAAATCGGCTATTTTTCGTAGTTTTCAAGTTATGATTTTTTACGCTTTTAACTTTTCCTATGTAGGTAATATTCTCCGACCGTCCTTAGTCTGGGACCGGTCTGAAAACCAGCGCCGGGCACCTAGGCCCGGCACAAGCTGAGACTGGAACCCTTTGCCTAATACAAAGATCTTCTCACTTTTGTTTTGTATATGATAACAACTGTTTTATTTTATTATGTAAGTAATTCTAACTCTATTTTATGTTCATGTATGTGGCAATAAACAATTCTTATTCTTATTCCTATGAAATTCCGGGGTTCCCATACAGAGTGGCTGAAAAATAACTGCATTCCGTTGCCAGGGAGGTGTTGGGATTATACTGAGCAACTTTTATTATGGGACCAACCCCGAAATCGCGAAAAAAAAAATTGGCTTTTTATACATTTTGGCTAGTCCATTTTCTATGGAAGGGTAATTTTTTTTCGCGGTTTCGGGGTTGGCCCCATTGTAAAAGTTGCTCAGTATAATCCCAAAACCTCCCTGGCAACGGAAATGCAGTTATTTTTTAGCCACTCTGTATGGAACCCCAGAATTTCATATGAAAAGTTAAAAGTAAAAAAAAATCATAACTCGATAACTACGAAAAATCGGCTAACATACATGGGGTATATTCTGATAGCCCACGACGTGAGGAATCTAAAAAAAAATTTTTGGACGTCAAGGTTTGGACCACCCTGTATATAGGCTGAATTATTATTATTATTTATAGGCGGTACGGTACCGTTATTATTTATCAATACCGCTTCGTTTTGAAGGTACTATACCTGTTGAAATATAAAGTACGGTACCGGTATAAAATTGCAGCAGGTACAACAATTTTTTATAGGTGTACAGTCAGCTGCAGAGAAAAGGTACCACCCCTGCATACAATCTTCTATGCAGGGGTGACCTGCAGCTGACTGTACCTAAACCATCACTGACCGAGCGTAGGCGAAGGTCTCCGTTTCAGCTTGGGCAAAAATACTTTCGTTTGTTCGAATGTTCTCCTTTGCATATCACATTTCTCAAATATCTCGAGAAAATTTGTAAGCAGGTTCGGTAGTTGGATATAATTACTCGGTTTCTTTTTTTTTTATAAGTTCTAATAGGCAGAGATTGTCATAAAGGACTTAAGCGACAGTAGGGTCTGTGGTACTTAAGACCATTGTGATTATTCGTAGTGTCCGACCGAAGATTCGGTTTCGGTTTCGGTTTCGGCCAGTTTCGGCCATAAAATCATGTTTCGGCCGTAGTTTCGGTTTCGGCCAAAAAACGGCCGAATCTTTCGGCCTGGCCGAAACATACGAAATAGTACTTCGTATTATGAAACTAAACTATGTGACAAAGACCAAAAGTTGGGGAGCAAGTAGGACAACAATATTTATATATACAGAAATTTGTGTTTCGGTCGGACACTAATTATTAGGTACTTACTGATTACGCTGCGCCGCGTGGAACGTGAGGTGCGTTGGGGTAAGTACATACAAATCATTCAAGAAAAAAATCCCTTTTAAGATCACTCGTGTGTCTGCCCCTAATAGACTAATTCAATTGAAATTTGGTACACATTTTTCACATATGACAAAGAGTCGGTGATCCAAAGATGGACTAGTAACGTAAATAAATAAACTTTTAACTTTGCGGCCATTTTTTTGTATCGTGTGATATATCAGATATTAAATTGTAAGATATTTACTAATAATAAGCATTGGTCACGTAAATTATTTTTAGTCTTTTTTTGCAAGTATGAATGATATATAACATTATTTCAATTATTTTTAAAATTAAGCCTATCCAAAGGCGACTTGGAAGATGTGTCATGGGGATCTATATTCGTTGGGTGAAAAACAAGTTTTTTTGTCTAATTATCGTTTAAAACACAATCGATCGGCAATAACGCGGGCACATAAAACAAAAAACTTCTTTTTTCACTCATAAAACTCCTTAAACCTAATAAGAGCTAAACAAAAACAAGTGCGAGTCGGACTCGCATTCTAAGGGTTCCGTATATTAAGTCCGTCTCACGCTTGACTGCACATTTCTTATAGATTTTCCTGACATATATAGGTAAAGAACTACTTTGTGTATTTTTTTCAAAATTTTAGATCCAGTTGTTTCGGAGAAAGTGGGCGGAGAATGATCATTTTTTGCCTATTTTCATGAATAACTGCTGAACTATTAATCCTAAAATTATAAAAAAAATATATCTTTGAGATTCTTACAATGAGCTCTTTTATTTGATATGTAACACTATATAGTTTAAAAAACATATTTTTTAATTTTTTCATTTACCCCCCCCCCCCAAAAAAATGGCTACCGTATTTCAAATTCTCTAAAATACATTTTATTTACGTTACACGTCCATCTTTGGGTCACAAATTTACATTTGTGTGCCAAATTTACATATGTGTGCCAAATTTCAACTGAATTGGTCCAGTAGTTTCGGAGAAAATAGACTGTGACAGACGGACGGACATACAGACAGACGCACGAAGAATTATATGTATATGCACTTATCCCAACGCACCTCTCGTTCTACGCTGCGCGGGGTTCATTGCCGCTCCTACCGCCGTAAGTGTAAGTACAACTACATCATCAAGGCTACGATCGAAGATAATCAGTTCAGCACTGAAATAATACCGGTGGAATGCCAGTATAATATTTAATTATTTATTTTAATTTTATAAATTTAATAGCAAAATAAATAGCGAATATACGATACTCGTACAAGTAAATCTGTAAAGATCTTAGGGGTACATCAGCCGACATATATTATTAAATTTTATTTTGTCGGCCTTAATTAAATTTCCACCCTGCCGAAACTTTATTTATTTAAATTTTTAATTGAATTGATTTTTCGCCTTATGAATAACCGTATAGAGTAGTAAATAACATTTTACATCTGACTTAATGACATCTGGGTTTATTCGGTTTAACTTTACAAAACGCGTATCTCGACAAAGCCATAATATGCAGAAAATAGTTAACAATCAAATGAATTAAATTAGAATTTAAATACGTCACGTGTGACATGAACAGACAAGGAGAGCAAGATTTAATGTATTGTTTCTCTTTCTTCTTTCAATGGAACGTTTTACAGTTTCTGTTCCTCAAAAGAGGTCAGTGGTTAACACTAAACTCAAAACGCTATCTTAAAAAAACTTGATGGGTCAATGACCTGTCCCAGTAAAGTGAGGTAGTGTGCGTGAAGTGCGCTTGTGTGTGAAATGGGGTAAATTGACAGAATCTGAAAATTTACCCACCTCTACCGTCACCTTAAGTAGGTATAATGATTTCAAAAACGATGTGAACGTATTGTTGCGTATTTTTTCCTTCACATTTGTGTTTACTTAACTAAAAAATGCGAGGTCCTTCGAACCTAATAGAAAAAGTCATTAGGTAGAATCATTTTAATTTTCAAAGAAACTGCACACACTTATTTAAAAATCTCGGTTGATTTGGTAAGCCAAACATTAAATGGTATCTATATAATCTTCTTTTTATGTCCTACAAAGTGATTTATTTGCATTAAAGTCGTATTTATTAACAAACTTGACTATCTTCTGGGTACACGTAACATTCAATTAATTATATTATGCCGGCATAAATTAATCACGATCATTAGAAAGCTTTCGAATTAATGGACACTTAAAATAATTAAAAGCCAATGACTCTGCACAATGATGTATGTATCTGCAAAATCATCGTGATGAAAAAATTGCTACCATAAACACTAAATCAATCTAAACGTTATAGTTATAACAGCACATTTTATTATAAGTGACATGTGAAAAATTTACAAAATTTAACGCCAGAACGCAGTAGTCGATAAAATGAATGGTTCTTAAGCGTAACAGGAACATTTTATTTTAATGCCCGCAAATAAATTGTTGTTCTAAGCTCATGAGAATCACGCCATGACCTCATCAGTCAGTTGGAGTGCTCTTGTGAGTTTGAAAACTATGTTAATAATATCGTTCATGGATGCAGGGTTCTTTAATATTATCAAAATTAAAAGTTCTGAATTACCTCAAGTTAGGCGTTTTAAAATAATAAGTAAACTTTGCAAATAATTTAGGTTAAATGCAAAGTAAGGTCTCGTCTTTGAATCACATTGACCTTATTTAAGTTCAGAGAGGCTATTAAAGGATTTTGTGCTGACAAGATTAACCTCTGAAATTTAAATTTATAATGAGGTTGAATTTAACTTTTCGATTTAAAGGTACTTAAAAGTACAAAACAAAGACAGAACAGAGCAGTAAACCTACGGACGGTCTTTTCGCTAAAGAGCGTTCTCTTCCACGCGATTCATTACAAACTCGGCTATTTCTTGTGCGATTCATAATATATAATCTTCTATCACAAACCTTTCATAGACAAGAACATTACGGATCCCTAAAATGTAAATTAACGTTGATTGGTGGTAAAACGGAGCATCAATGACTCGTGTTTACTATATCCATTGACAGGGTCGATAACCTCCAGCTATCTGCTGAACCCCGTATTATTTTAGTTATTCTCAGTACTTATCTTTCTTTGCTTATCGTATTACCTTGGTGTTAATGGCAAGTATGAAATAATATACGAATCAAAGGACTTGAATAATCCTATTTCTTAATGAATCAGTTACCAACTTTATTTTAAATAATAAGAATATCCAATCTATTGGACATAACTTCTAGACGAATTTTCGCTTCGGTAAATATATAGTAGTAAAAAATGGTTACTTGACTTGTGCATATTGGTTTTGTATTTTGTTTAATATTACAAAGGATTTCCACCAAATTCGGAAACAAATTGTGGGCTTATGTTGAATGTTCCAATCTACAGAATTAACATTTTTTTGTTTAGATAGCTCATTTATAATGATCTTCAGATTAACATGAAATTATCTATCATTAATTAAAGTGATTTTCTTTGCTATTACCAAAAAGTCTATAATTTCACATTATTCCATTTTATATATCGGTGCCAATAACACCGATCATCATCATATCATATCATCGTATCATTTGATATTTACCAGTCGCTTTTCGGTGAAGGAAAACATCGTGAGGAAACCGGACTAATCCCTAAACGGGCCTAGTTTACCCTCTGGGTTGGAAGGTCAGATGGCAGTCGCTTTCGTAAAAACTAGTGCCCACGCCAATTACTGGGATTAGTTGCCAAGCGGACCCCAGGCTCCCATGAGCCGTGGCAAAATGCCGGGACAACGCGAGGAAGATGATGATATCGGTGCCAATAACACCGATTATAAATAACTGATGTAACTGAATACTAAGGCATTGTGTAGGTACTCGTAACTTTTTATAATTCTTTACGATCGAATGACATTGTTACATACAGGTATTATCGATATCTCTTATCGATACCACCGTATAACTAGTTGTCGACGGCAGCGCGTCATGCAGTCTGCCGATCCTGCCGGCCGAGAGAAAAAACGAGCTCGGTTTACATTGCCAGCCTCTAACATTAAACGAAGTCTCATTTTTAGCGTCGCGGTTTTTACTAGCTCTAGGGACTAGTGCCAGTAACCCATTACCTTAAAAGGTAAAGTTCCTAGCAATCTAGTATTGTCGATAGAATGCGCACACTTTGCGATTTTGAAGGTACCTTATTAAAAATGATGGTTAGGTATTGCAAGAAATAAAGTTTTATAGATATTACATTTAGTACAGAAAACACAATACCTATACAGCTTGTAAATACTTACCTAGGTTAGGAGATTTTCATATCACAAACTAGCCCATGTTTCCACTTATAGGAAGGAATTAATTTATATGTTTCATTCGCTAGTGACAATGACATTTTAAGAGTATAACAAAAAGGAAGAGAATTCTGAAGTCAATTTTCCATTACAGTGACATAATTGGAAATTGCGCACTGTACTGATTTACATAATTTTGTCCGAGAAAGATAAAAATCTGTATTGGATATACATATATAAAAAGATAAGCTAAATAAGATTATACAGTGCGTAAGACCAAAATAACCAAGTAATTGATGCCTTTACGTTTTGATGAAAAATTCAAAGTATTTTTTATACCTTGTTATGTATAAATATTATGGTTAGTTATAGCTACCGAAGTCTTAATAGGTATTTAATGGTGCTAAATTGGCACTTTATATTACAGAAAAACTCTAATTGATACTTTACAGGCGTGGAAATAATAAGTGATTCCTTAATAGCCGGAGTCTTGCTTGAGGCACTTCGATTTTTAAAAGGCGAGATAAGGTTTGTTTCTTTAAAGAGAAAGTCCTTCCATGTTTTACGCATCACAATATTTTAAATTGCAAAGCAAGCAGATACCTATCAACTTCAACAATTTTGGAGCGATATTATTGTTACTGACAGATATTAATTTGAACGTAAAACCTTACCCAGATTTAGTAAATTTACGTAAGTAAATAGGTACGTACTTAAATTTGGTAAAATAAAACAAACTTCTGGATGAAGTTTCAATGGGATCTGTAGCTTTATAACCTTCATTTTAGCTTACCTGAAACAATGAAGAACACGAATATAATTAGTGGAACGTTCAAAAGTACAAAGAAAGTAAAGCTCGTGTTTTATTAAGACAGCAGTCAGAGAAACCTTTTCCTGTATTTGCTTGTTTTACAATTTTTAATGTTTTTACAAAATGTTACTGTCTTTTAGGATATCCAAATGAAAGTGCCATTCTGCCGTATTCGAACTTCAAGATATTCACAAGAGACGACACGTACTAGATCAAGTTATCGCTTTAGATACCATTCAAATTTTAATTCGAAATCAGTTTGTATTGAATAGAAGATTTATTTTGGAAATTGTTAAATGATTATCTTTAGAGAGCGGATTTGAATTAGCGATCTCAATATGAATATGGATATGACTGGTATAATTTATTATTTTTTTTACACAAAAAAATAATGTTACTTCATCATCATCTTCCTCGCGTTGTCCCGGCATTTTGCCACGGCTCATGGGAGCCTGGGGTCCGCTTGGCAACTAATCCCAGGAATTGGCATAGGCACTAGTTTTTACGAAAGCGACTGCCATCTGACCTTCCAACCCAGAGGGTAAACTAAGCCTTATTGGGATTAGTCCGGTTTCCTCACGATGTTTTCCTTCACCGAAAAGCGACTGGTAAATATCAAATGATATTTCGTACGTAAGTTCCGAAAAACTCATTGGTACGAGCCGGGGTTTGAACCCGCGACCTCCGGATTGCAAGTCGCACGCTCTTACCGCTAGGCCACCAGCGCTTTTAAAAAAAAAAAAAAAAAAAAAAAAAAAAAAAAAAAAAAAAAAAAAAAAAAATGTTACTTATCGGAACAAAAAAGCAAAAACCTTTTTGGAAGCTTTTGTAAATATTGGGCAAAAAATATGATGATAATAAATAAATGTGTGTAGAAAAAATTATAAATTATACCAGTCATATCCATAATATTAATATTGAGATCGCTACTTCAAATCCGCTCTCTAATTATCTTTATATTTTAACACGTAATGATGTTCGTTCAAGATGAATTTGTTATCAAGTGATGTTTTTGTACACGGTTATCTTAACGGTCGGTTAAATGGTTATCGCAAACCGTGAACAAGTAGGAGTAAATATTGTTTGAGCTAATTACAACATAATTATGTGAACCTTATAACCTTATTCATGTGATAAAGTTGCAAATATAGTCGTTATCAATAGAAGCTTTTAACCAGGATATATTGTTAGTATTTTAGGAATTTCTGCGGTGACCACAGAAAATAAAATTACCATTAAATTATATTTTATATTTTATTAGGTATAACGTGTATAGACTTTATTACATTTTATTAGGTATAACGTTTTTAAGTATATTCAGTGGACACAATGGCTTTTATTAAATGTAATGATCAAGCGTAAGATTGGATTGAATTTGAAGATTGGATTGGAAGATGGGACTTCGGATCTTATCTAACGAGAACGCAGGGTTCATCAGAAGCCATTTAATTTTGTGCAGCTTAACACCGAGCTAAAATGAAAACGCTTCATAAAACGGATCAAGGTGGTTTGTAAGTAGAGCACAGCAAAACTTCATCTCGCTTAAAAGACGGCTTGCAAAGCGTAAGCGTACGTAGTATGAATTTCAGAAGACGCATTATGTGGATCAGCATTTTTATGGAGCGGTAAGCGTCAACAGTTACCATAAATAAAAGAAGTGATATCCAATGTAGGTATCGTAAATATGGTGTTTTGCCTATATGATATCGACAAATTAATCTTATCTGTTAGAAACCAAAAGTTCTACATACCTACACGCACTTTGTTATGGTGCGTACTGGGTGCATACCGATGGTCGTGCCGTCTATCTTACTCATAGTCGTAGTCCCTTTGTATCTGCATATTCGTTTCCTTACTTACTTATATCTGTCGGAGGGAAACTTACCTAACCTAAGCCGATTTATGTGAGTAACCTCCTTAACTTAACACGTTTCATGGTGTTATTCGAAATAATACAAACTTATCCAGACAACGCTCCTTGAGGCTGTGAGGGCAGAAGTAGCATAAAAACGCCCGGTACCCCAAGAGCATGGTACGCAAGAGTTTTCCTAAAGCACCGAAAATAATTTATACTGCTTTTAAATGTATACCGTCCGGTTTAAGCCAAGGGCTAAATCATTAAATTAAGCCATTCTACAGTCTTGCAGGTTTCCTGTTGCGAAAATTGAACCCGTTTCATCTCACCCTGTCATATGCAAACAAAGTTCACAGAACATGATCATACGTCGGAGAGAGCCTGAAGCCATTTTCAAGCAGTGGGTATAAAACGGTAAAGAGCATTGTGCGGACATGCAAATTCTGAACTGGACAACGATAATTCAATTTTGCGCAGACTGTACTGGAAATCGATAAATAAATACTCGTAATTAACACATCAATTTTATGTTGCATGTGAGCAAAAAGTATACAAGGTGAGACCAAAAACTTGTATATCTTTTTTTTTTTCTTAGCCTATTTGTGTGTCCCACTGCTGGGCAAAGGCCTCTCCCCTGGTTCTCCACGACTCCCGATTCAGCGCTTCTTCCGGCCAGTTGTTAAGGAAGGCGTCAAAGTCGTCCCGCCATCTCTGCCTTGGCCTGTAGCAAGTAGGTAAGCTGCGCTGACTTCTTACCATCGGATGGACCGTAAGCCTTACCACCAACGTGTTAATATTAATATTTACTCCGGCTTAAATACATACTCTATGCTGCAGCCCTTGGCATTTATATTTGAAATGAATCTGGTAAATATAACAATCGTACGTGTGTCCAAGGGGGCCCATCGCATGCTGTCAGTGTCAGAGAATGCATCCGTCCCCTGCGGCTCTCACTTATTCCGCAACTCGTTCTTGGCTAATTCTAATTCCTAACATGAGTATGTTGCAAATAAGTTACTTTACTTACCCATGTATCCGTGGATCCGTGAAAATTATATATGAACGGTGAAGATCCAGAGATGTCACCAATTTCAACACAGTCATCGTTTACTTACATTTAAGGTCTCTGCCCACTACACCGTATCATACCATGACCGTGCTATGAACGTGTCAGGCAAAAAAAATATCTTTGTATTAAAAAGTATGAGACTATGCCCACTAGCCCGTTCCGTCACCGACCATACCCGTAGCGTGCCATGCACGGACCGTCAAAAATTGTCGGCGAGGATATTTTTCCGGTGCCGAAACGCTCCGTGCATGGCACGCAACGTTGCCAGAACGGTGCGTGCAGGCGGCGAAACGGTGAGCATACGGGTTACAACCGCGTATGGTGACCGTTTTAAACGGGTTGCCGTATCTGTTGCTCGCTCTTGCCAGTATGATAACCATTCGCTCGCTCTTTCTGACGAGTCTGGCTCTCGCGAATAAAACGCGGGTACTAAAGGCATGAAACTCGGATGCTACGGGGATTATAGGCGGATGCTATGGGGATCATCATCATCTTCCTCGCGTTGTCCCGGCATTTTGCCACGGCTCATGGGAGCCTGGGGTCCGCTTGGCAACTAATCCCAGTAATTGGCGTGGGAACTAGTTTTTACGAAAGCGACTGCCATCTGACCTTCCAACCCAGAGGGTAAACTAGGCCCGTATTGGGATTAGTCCGGTTTCCTCACGATGTTTTCCTTCACCGAAAAGCGACTGGTAAATATCAAATGATATTTCGTACATAAGTTCCGAAAAACTCATTGGTACGAGCCGGGGTTCGAACCCGCGACCTCCGGATTGCAAGTCGCATGCTCTTACCGCTAGGCCACCAGCGCTTCTAATATGCTATAATATGTGTGGCGGATGCTATGGGGATGATACGCAGTTATTACGGGCACTAAACCCGTTATGCACGGATATGAAACGATGTAGACACGGTGTAGTGGGCATAGTAGTCCGTGTCGCGTTACATTCCGTGCCTGATACGTTCACAGCACGGTCATGGTATGATACGGTGTAGTGGGCAGAGACCTTTAACGTAATCCATATATCACTTGACATATCATATCTTGATATAATCATCATTCAGATGATGACAATATTGTCATATTATCAATATTGATGGGAATATATCAAATAATTTTTTATCATATATTCAGTCCGTTTCAGTTCAGGCCGCGTAGCCAAAGTGCCAATCGCTTACGCTCTGTAGCGATCGAAATGCAACTGTCACTGTCGCACTAATATGGATAGAGAGACACAAATCGTCTCGTTGTCGAAGCGATAGCGATTGTCAGCTTGGCTAGGCCGGCTGGTTCAGTCAGTTTGAGTTTATAATCCATTTATATGGGGCATTATCTATGAAAAGGGACCCTATTGTCGATGGCGCTTACGCCACACAGCTTCTCGCGGCGTAAGCGCCATCGACAATAAGGTCCCTTTTCATAGATAACGTCACATATCATCTCTCATAATAACAACGCTTACTAAACATTTAAAACGATAAAATCCATTATACAGGGAGGTTTAAATTGTCTTAAAATACTCGTAAATGATGAAGATAAGATAATTACGATTGGGCCATACAATGCTATATTGAAAGTGAGAGGTAAGTCTAAATACGTGTACCTATATATATTGATAGGTACTGGCTCGATTCATTAACCGTAAAATTCGTTACTTAATTAGGTCTTTTTAACGAGCTTTGAGAAATATCTATTGAGCTTAGCATAACCGTAGACGCATATTATCTTTAGAGAGAGAGTGAACGGAAACGCATTGATGCTTTGGAAATGTGGTGCTGGAGAAGGATGCTGCGGATATCGTGGACTCAGCGTCGCACTAATATGTCCATTCTCCAGGAGCTCAAGGTTACACAAAGACTTTCGGCAATCGTTCACTCTCGCATCCTTAGCTACTTCGGTCACGTTACGCGCAGGGAAGACGACGCCATGGAGAGGCTTGTTGTTCAGGGCAGAGTGGGTGGCACAAGACCCAGATTGCGGCCCTCAATGCGATGGACCGACCAAGTAAAAAATCTCACCGGATCACCTTTAAATCTGTGCGTGTGGAATGCAGGAAATAGAGAAGCATGGCGGGAAATAACGAAAAAAGCCGTACAACGACCCCAATGACCACGACTGCTCTGACAAGAGTATCCGACTGAGAAGAGATATTATCTTTAAAGCTTTTTTACACAACATAGTAATGTGGAGTACCACATAACACATAATTATTTAATTTCAGTATACTCACTCAACCGTGCCGACGATGCGGCTAATTACATCGCACCTCAAACATTACGGTTTGGTGTTTGTTTACCATTCATTCTGCTGGCAAATAAGTACCCTTGTTACGGCGGCAATATGTGCGTATCAGTACATAGGTATTTCTGGAATGGTTGGGTTCTGTTATTATTTCAAAAGTTAATTTGTTCTACTAATTAATAGAAATTGAACTACGAGTATATAAGTGCTTGTCTAAGTTCCTCGACAAATTAATACGACCTATGTTGTATAGGTCCCTACGAGGTTAAAGTAAACAGGGCAAGTAAAACCATATTTCCACCAGTAAAACCATCAACCAACTTCAAAACCAATTCCTAATGAACCAATTTCTAATGGAGCCTGGGGCCCTGGAGGCCTTGGTCACTTTTTCTTAGTATATGACATTTATTATAGTTTTCAAAAGGAGGTTCTTGATTTGGTTGTATGTTTTTTTAATGTTTGTTACCTCAGAACTCAGTCATAAAATTATTCTTTATAAAGTATGGAATATATTCTTTTGGCACACTGCCAGTCCAATCAATTAGGGCAACCTAAAATCTCGAACTCAACAAGACTTGTAATGAATTAATTAATAAGTTAACGACAACATAGAACCCATTAATGATGCAATGAATAAAACATTAAACATGGCGGCTAGTTTGGAGTTGATTGGGAAACGACAGTTTGCACCCTAAAGCTAATAACACCTAACTATACGCTGACATGCATTCGAATTTAATTCTTATTACCGTTCTGTTTGGTCTATAATAGTTTTAGCTATGAAGGTTTTGATGTTTTTTTTAAATTTATATGTCTCTCAGTCAGTATAAGTTTAGGAATGTGTAGGGTTTGCACGACGGATCTGAAATGTATGGGAAGATCCGCGGATCCGGATGCAGATCCGGATAATTTCATACATTTTGGATCCGGATTGCAAACCCTAGGAATGTGGTATAAATTTAAGGGAAGGTTTTACCTTAAGTAGACCATAATATTATATTATAACGATATTTTTAAGTGGTCCATGTATGTAAAACATGGGACTTTAAACTATAAAATATATAATGTACTTAACAAGGTTTTGGACGTTGTCAATCGAAGTCAGAGCTCTTTATATTAAACGCATTTATTTCAATCTATTAAATCCTAACTTCGGCTAATTGGTTGCTACATATTTAATTAGTCAATAAATATTGCATTCTGCATGGATGTTTGAACGTTGACTACAATATACATTTTTATAATTTTCACAGCTGTAACGTTAAATAATTATATGTATTAATTACATACTTAGTTTAGAAAATAATACATGGTAAAACTTTACATGGTGTGCCTAAAATGCTCAACTGTTGTGAACCTCAGATCATAACTAGGTACTTACGTTTAAACTGAAAAATTAAATAATATATCATTTTTTACTAAAAACATTGAAACATCAGATCTCAAAAACGGCTCCTAACCGGCAGACAGCAATAATTAGTCATTGTTTTTACGTCTCATATGCATATCAATTAATTAAAGAACATTATGACTTGCAAATTGTCTACATATATCCCTCTAAATAATATCCATAATACCCATTACAGGACATTAACAGGATAACAGCTCCTAATCCTTTGTGTCTGTCGTTTTGCTATACACAATTATACATACTCGGGTCGTGAGCTTAACCGGGGCTAAAATGATGTCAATTAAGCAAATAAGGACAGATCCATTAACAAATTACACACAACACTGAGAAATATACGGTGAATTTTACACAATAACTTCACACACATTACTTCAAATCCTTGATTGCATTGTATTGCCGTTGATGAGTGACAATCACATCAAGTCCAGAGAATAAATATTTATTTTATTTCATGTATGCAATTTTGTGTTAGGTAAGTAGTGCTGTATCATGTATCGCATGCTACGCCCCCATCAAGTCCTTCAATTTCGACAATATGTTAATGTTTGAGCACTATTTTGCGTTTCTGTTTAATTTACTTTAAATTATTTCTCGAGTATAATAATTTAAACATACCGAAGTATATAACATACAACTTTAATCTTTGAATGCATAAAAATAACCACCAAAGAAAAAGAAATGTAATATCCAAAAGGTTTTACTCGACATTTACATATAATATGTATGTATGTACATACACTTCAGGTCAAATGTACTTACATTTATTTTATTCCAGTGAACAATACGTAGGTACAACGTTATTGACTATCAGAAAATTTAAATAGTGTCATCGGGACCTCACACGCTGTTGTAACATCAACCACTACAGCTACAGCGAGCTTGCATTAAGATGTGTCACTCAATGGAAAAGATAATATGCGTACTATCATATATTATGTAAATAAAAAAAAAGACGAAGGTCGAGAATACAGGTCACGTAAGCTTTACAATGTTTACGTAAAAGCATTTATTCAAGGAAGAAAGCTACATATTATTTTCAGAATATATAGCATTCACATTAAATACCATCTTTGTATTTCTGATAAAGCTTGTATACATTTTGCACACGTGCCATTTATTCAAGTATTTTCTTAACTTGTTTCGAAACGTGGAAAAATAATTTATATTTTACTAAACAGATATAATATCTAAGTAAACAAAAGGAAATGTGTAGATGGTGTAGGTCACTTTTATGTTAATTTCTATACGTATCTTAAGAAAAAGCCTTTTTAACCACGACTACTAAATAGCAGATTTTCTTCAGTTTCCCATTAATCATAACCCTTGTCAAAAACAGCACAGCGATTTATTTTCCGACTGCTCTCTCTTCGCTCTATGCGTCTGTGTCTGTGCAGTTCATTTTATTTGATTGATTGACATATTGATAGAATTTTATTGTGCTATTGATTCAGCTCGAATATTTTGGTAGCGAACGGACGAGGTGATAAATTGACTTTACTATATTGTGATTTGTCACAGAAATATAGGACAATTTTTTTATTCATAAGTTTGATTATCAAGTCTCTGCATTTACTGCAATTATAGTGCATAGAGTAAATTTTAAGTCTACCAATATCTACTTATGTATTAAATTCGTAAATAACTTGAGAAGTTGTTCTCCTCTCTATTGTTTTGCAGTAACTAAATAGTACAGTCACCTGTAATAATAATAATTATGTTACTCTTCGAAGGCCGCAAAAAATATGTGACACGCTCACAGATATAGGAAGGAAGGAGATCGGGCATGCCCGGCGATTTGTATTGAATACGCCTGTCGCAAGTTCTTGAACCCACACAAAGCACCAGTAATTATAAAGACAACGCACGCCCACACCTAAAGTACGCACACTTGTAGATGGACGCTCCTATTGCACAATACACGCGCATCATTTCAATGCGTGTGTACATGCGAACGACCAGCGAGTCGTGTCATCACGCACGCACACAACGACAATTACGGGAACTGAGCCGGGACACCGTGATATCGATATTTGATCGACTGTCGGAAAATACTGTGTGTCGATAACTTCACGAACACTATTCAAATATAAATATTCGGAATCATTGTTCTTAATTGCCTAAAATTTATGGAATGTACAGTTGCATATATTACTTTATCTACACACATATTAAAAAATGTCATATTATGATGTGTTCAGAAAAAAGCGGCCAAGTGCGAGTCGGACTCGCCCATGAAGGGTTCCGTATTTAGGCGATTTATGACGTATAAAAAAAAAACTACTTACTAGATCTCGTTCAAACCAATTTTCGGTGGAAGTTTACATGGTATAATGTACATAATATATTTTTTTTAGTTTTATCATTCTCTTATTTTAGAAGTTACAGGGGGGGGCACACATTTTACCACTTTGGAAGTGTCTCTCGCGCAAACTATTCAGTTTAGAAAAAAATGATATTAGAAACCTCAATATCATTTTTGAAAACCTATCCATAGATACCCCACACGTATGGGTTTGATGAAAAAAAAAATTTTGAGTTTCAGTTCGAAGTATGGGGAACCCCAAAAATTTATTGTTTTTTTTCTATTTTTGTGTGAAAATCTTAATGCGGTTCACAGAATACATCTACTTACCAAGTTTCAACAGTATAGTTCTTATAGTTTCGGAGAAAAGTGGCTGTGACATACGGACGGACAGACAGACGGACAGACAGACAGACAGACAGACAGACATGACGAATCTATAAGGGTTCCGTTTTTTGCCATTTGGCTACGGAACCCTAAAAAGGTATTCGAAATAATAACATCGAATTTTTGATTATTAATTTATTATAGAGCAATAAAAAACAATAATTTCCTTTGTGCAAATGCACAGATAAGAAAATTGTTATAACAATACACGTTGTCATTTAGGGGTCCTTATATTACGTTTTCTGAACGCATTATAGACATTTTTAGATATGAGTGTAGATAAAATATCTAATACACAGCCACATAGCAGCCACATACTATAAAATGACATTTCATAGTATGTGGCTGCTATCCATTTTTCTTTAATTTTGGGATCACTTGGAAATCTATGAATATATATAAAGTAACTTTATTATTAGTTACGATTACACTCGATCCACGATATCGAGTTAGTACTAGATATTGGACATTATTGTTACGTGGTATTTTTGCACCTGGTCCAACCCAAACAATGCAATTATTACTTTATCATTTACTCTTATCTGTATTTTTACCCAAACCGGTCGTCGCAATAGATAGGTATTATACTAAATTAAAGTACGTTGCTATAGAAAAGGGATTATTTCGCACTAAAAATTATTTTAAAATATCGAAATTCACTCGAAGTTTTTTATCACTATTAGCACATGTGTAGGTACATTTTGTACAAACCATTAGGTAAACAATTACACAAAATTTATACTTAACAACATTATAATAATATATTATATTAAAGACAGTAACCATCTTTAAATTTTTAAATTATTTTTAGCGTCAACTAATCCTGGGCTGGTTGTATCGATACGTGTTATAGGTGCCGCACAGCACTATCCAAGCGGAGCACATCGCTGCTGCACTATGAGAAAATTTCTCATTGAGTGAATCGTTTTGTACCCAGTTCATTGCGGCGTAAACACTGTACTTTGCAATCATGTTACTTGCATAGCAGCAATGTATAATGAAACATATTAAATGACAAGCAAGTGTAAGCTTACATGGATACAAGTCGGAATATTACGTTGAATTCGTGGTTTTATTTGAAATAAGTAGTATTTACCTGTGAAAAGTGATCCTATGGTGAGGAAATTAATCAAATCACTGCGATGTTTACAAGTAATTATTGCACAACTCGGCATTTTGGAAAAAAACAGAACTTTTTCGGTGAACAGCGCGCGTGCACACTCGGTAACAACGGACGGCGAACTGGCGGCGTTGTATGCTCAATGAGCTAACAACTGCGACACGGCCGCCGGCGGCTTGTCCGCTCTCTAGTATTATATGCTCTGAGGACACGCTCAATATCTACAAATAAGATCGTGTCAGATATTTTTGCGGTCTTTGAAGAGAGTAACATATTATTGCACGTGACTGTGCAAGTTAATATTATTATGTACCTAGTTTCCCTAAACAACCTTTGTGGGGGACCGACATGTGCCTTTATTATTTATATTCCCATTTTAATTAAGGAGCTCAAATAATTCTTTAATATGATTATAATAAAGAATATGAGCATTATAGTTTATAGTGCCCTTGCCTAGAGCACTATTTATATACCAAATAATACGCGGAGATAGAGATGATGAATATTTACATATAATGAGAGAATATTTACAGCGAATATATTACAATAGGATTAAATAAGATTTAGGCTTCCGTATCGCAGAAGGAAAATTCAGTTGTGTCGAAGTGACATGACTGACACGTTGACGTAGGCTTGTAGACGGGTTGTGGGCAGCCAGTATTGGTGCGCCACAGGACCCCCCTGGGAGAATCAGAGTCCTGCCTGTAAATGAGAAGGAAAGGTTACTTTCCGGCCAGACCGAGTGGTTCTCACCGGGACAACAGCTTGAGTAGGCTTAGCACTTGTGCCTGTAGGTGAAGCTGTATCGTTCAACATGTAGGCTGGTTTGACACGATCAATGGAGACTGTCACTGGTCCTCGTAATAAATCCAATGTGACGGGCTTGTCCGTTCTGTTTAGCACGCGATATGGGCCAGTGTATGGCAGTTCTAGCGATCCACGCAGTGCATCCTGTCTAAGGAAAACATGGCTGCATGAACTTAGGTCCTTGTAAACAAATACTGATTTGTTTCCGTGCCTTGATGCGGGGACAGGTCTGAGGTGTGAGGTCTCATTTGACGTTTCAACTGAGTGACAAAATCATCAGGCTGCAGGGTGTTTGAGGTATGAGAACTCACCCGGGATGCGTAAAGGCTCACCATACACCATCTCTGCAGCTGAGCATTTGATGTCTTCCTTCCACGCACTTCTTATGCCGAGTAGGACGATCGGCAACACCTCAGTCCACCTCGTGCTGTTGTGGGCCATGATGGCAGCTTTCAGGGAGCGGTGAAGACGCTCCACCATTGAGTTGGCTTGGGAATGATAAGCCGTCGTGTGACGCAGCTGTGCACCACAAAGCTCTGCCAAGACCTTAAGTTTATTTACTTAAGAGCCAACAGGAGCTAAGATTTAAATATTTTAGGTAAATATACCCGTCTCGCTAACGGAAGCGGCTCCTAAAACTAGTGCAATAAGGACAAGGCGAAAAATCCTGCGTAAAAATATCAAAAATCGAGGTTTCGTACTCGACTGTTTCCTCCTCCAATACTTGACCAATCGTAACCAAATTTGGAAATCTAAATGATTATGACATTATCTGTGTCGGACCGTTTTGCTTTTTTGACTAATTGATGTCAGTTTTGAATAGCACGCCTCTCATTGCGGCATAGTCAATTAGGCCATTTTGGCCATTTTTGAAGGGCTCTAGCGCCTTAAAAAACAAAAATATCAAAAAAAGCAAAACGGTCCGACACAGATATTGACAATATTAATCGGTGTTGAAAAAATCATTGCTCTAGCTTCAAAACCCACGGAGGAAACAGTCGAGTACGTTTGTATGGAGAAATGACCACTCCTGTTGGCTCTTAAGTAGTTATTTTAGTCGTAGATATAGCAACGTACATATAGACGAGTAGATGCTATTTTTATTCTGACCATGAAAATTCATCAAAACCCAAATCACCTCGACCGCTGAATGAATCGAGTTTACGAGCAATCGACTCCGGATCAAACGTGCCGATGAATGCTCGGCTAATAATAGATCAAAGCCTGCATCTTCACACGAGCGCAGGTAGCAACAGTGTTCATATAATATATTGTGCTATATGCAGAACTTTCAGAGTCTGCCGGTGACCTTTGGGCTAATTGGGCTACTATTTGAAAAGCGCGTGTCATCTTAGATTTTTGCGGCTGCAGTTTTAAGGAGCTCAAATAAGTCCATCAGAGCTTCCTTATACTGATTATTGGCATAATAGGAGCTATAGGTATAAGTATTTCGTCCTAGTCCGAGTAGTCCGAGAAAACCTGGCCTTTTTTTTGAAGTCGGTAAACTCACTATGTTTTTCCCTTTTAAAAAGAAAACTACGATGAAGGCTGAGCTACTTATTGATTTCGCAAATAACCTATCAATCTACATAACCTATACATTGTATATGTCGGAGGCAGATCGTAAAATCGGCCATATCGAGATATTCCTAGGCATACCATGAAACGCCGCCATTTCATGATCTGACCAGCGACTACCAGCCATATCGTTCAAACATCAACGTTTGACGATTTGCCTAGCGACGTTTAGGCATATCAAATAAGTAGGGTGTGATATTCCTAGGCATATCTTGAAACGCCGGCATTTCATGATCTGCCTAGCGCGACCATCAGCCATATCGTGCAAACTCAAGGGGTGATATTCATAGGCAGATCATGAAACGCCGGCATTTCATGATCTGCCTAGCGACGACCAGCCATATCGTGCAAACCTCAAGGGGTGATATTCCTAGGCAGATCATGAAACGCCGGCATTTCATGATCTGCCTAGCCACGACCAGCCATATCGAGCAAACCTCAAGGCTCAAAAGGAACGTAAACTTGTATTAAAAGGTACGATCTGGCAACACTGGACTCGGACGCAGCGCCATATAGAATGCAGCGCCACCAGTGGCAAAAAATGCAATTATTTTACGATGCGATCGGTATGAATGAAGCTAGGAATTCGACGAATACATTGCTCCCATCGATCTGTCGAATCTTTTATAAGACAGATCGTGATATGCCTGAGTTAATTTTAGTCAGATCATGAAATGGCGGCGTTTCATGATATGCCTTAGGATTATCTCATCAATTATTTTACGATGCGCCCGGTATGAAGCTAGGAATATCAACGAATACATTGGTCTGACCGATCTGCCGCCTCTTTTATAAGGCAGATCGTGATACGCCTGGGTTAATATTAGTCAGATCATGAAATGGCGGCGTTTCATGATATGCCTAGGAATATCTCGATATGCCCGATTTTACGATCTGCCGCCGACATATACACAATAATAATATGTTCGTAAGTATTTATGTCACAATACTTACAAAGTGGATGTTAGTGTATCTTAAAAAGGTGTTTTCAAATTTAGTAGCTGCATTCCACCTGCATACATACCTGAAAAGAAAATTTCACGTTAATACAATACAATATGTCTAATCCATATACATAATGCTTATTGCCCTTATAGGGTGGTTGACTGTCAGGTCAAATCAAGTTCTTTTTTTTTCTTCTCGAACTGTCGGAACGGTTAGATACTAGTGTATATGAAACGCACACACGACGTCACGTTCAAATTAACTCCTCCTTCTACATAGTTATATATAATTAAACATATATATATATTTATACAGTCAGCAACCCTATTGGACTTAAAATTATGTGCTTATTGTGTCTTTTTTCTTTTTCCTTTTGTTTTATTTTGTTACTGTGTTTTGCGACAATAAATGACTTTTTACTTTTTACTTTTTTACTTTTTAATACGAAAACACAAATATTTAATAAAATTCAGGAACAAATAATATGTCCAATCCTGAACGTTTCTTTTTATACTGCGGAACTGAATATACATATTTAAATGTTTGAACAGTCAGTTTCCATGACCTTATTTCCATTTATGATTTAATAGTGCAAGGTTTCGTTTAAATAATTTACAATTACATATATACTATTCAGAGAATTTTCTATATTCCCATCTAACCTAATAACCTCTAGAATTCCTAATACATCTGAAAATAATCATATAAACATACGCCATATATGGATATTAATTTGTACTTCCTATTGTACTTTTTTAAAACTACTAATCAAAATTAACGACCGTGTGTCGATACGTATAATAAGGTTACCGGCCTTGTTGGCTCATTTAAAACTTAAATTATCGGCAATTGGCAGCGTGAAAACATAATTACATACTTAAGACAAACAAATGATACTTCCAAGGTCTACTCAAACGTAGGCCACGTTTAATAATAAAAGGTTTTCTTAGACAGCTTGTGTAATGATCTCTTGGCGTCGCTTCCTGGGACCTTTAGTGAGTTAAAAGCTAACTACTTAATCATCAACGAGTCTTGGAACGACGAGAAAATAAGTAAAGCTAAACGGAACTAAATAACTGCCCATGATATACATTTTGTGAGATGTTACTCTATTTAAATTATTTGTTTTCCGTACCAAAACTAAAATCTTAGTGACGTCGGCCTAAAATATGTTTTCAAGGAAATAAATAAAAGAATAGCCAATAGGTGAATGGATGGAATGGAAATGGGTCACTAAACTTAAAGAAATTATGAAGAACAGATAATCTCAGAAACACAGAGATAAGAAAGAAAACCATGATAGAGAAATTAATATACAAACGCGAACCTAACCCTAATAAGGTAATTATAAAGTTAAGCTACAATTACAAAATTTTATACGTTCGGAATAAATTACTTTAGACTCTGTTCGAAAAAAGAAAAGTCGTGGAATGTATTGGGCCTCATACATTTCACGACTCTTCTCTTTTCGCACAGACTCTATTATTGTTATTATAATGTCTGTTGACTGATGGTGGTCCACCTTTTTTGACAATGGGGATGTATATAGGTCATCGTTATATTTACCTTTTGTGATACACTGTTTATATGTGATAAGATTTTACTGTTTCATGCGCTAATTGATAAATTATGGGTAGCGCTACGTTAAAAGCCACTTATTTATAATTTTATTATAACCTGAACTCGTTGTAACTTTCCTCGAGTTTATATCACTTTCATTTATTTTATGACTAATTCCGTAAAGGATACTAGGAATAACTTTGGTTGTTTAGTTTTATCGCGGCTTCCGACTATAAAACGAGAGTAAAGAGACAGATATAGATAGTATACAGTTAAAGTTATGTTTCCCAATAACTTTATGTCTATATTTTAAATAGTTATTTTAGTCACAATTCACAACAGTTAGGTACCTTATTTACAGATTGCATACCCTACCTATGTACTATTTAATGAATAATTATACTTATCTTTGAAAAAAAAATGCATTTTACAGTAAGTACATAAGTAATTATGGTACTACTTTACCGCACTAGTGCGTTAATAAGCACTTTAGGTGCCTATGTCGAATTTAAGGGGCCATACCCATACGTACTGTAAAACGTTGTAAGATACACATGCGAATAGGTAATTCACAACTCGTGTCGATTTAAAAAAAACTCCCTTCGTTCGTGTTTCAATTTATCGCCACTTGTTGCGAATTCCTACTTTTCGGACTTGTATCGTAACGTACCCACTACGGTGCCCTATTGATATTCCGAGAAAAATTACGTCGATTTTTGATTCGCCGACAACGATTCGCCGACGGGTTGTTTGGCAGAGTAACGATTGGCCGAATCTTATTACGCATAATAGTCGTTTGCGAGAGTAATCAATAAGCAGAACATTGATACGCATATTTACTATTCGTAGAATAATCATTTAGTAACTGTCATAATTACCCGAGAAACCATTGGTCGAAACACAATAGGTCGAATGTTCATTAGGCATATTATTGACTAGCAGAACTTAGAATATTCTTACCCCCGGAGTTACACACAATGTTTTTCATCATACTTGCGAAGAAAGAACTAAATTTTAATCGAAATAATTATAAACTAAGGTGAGAGTTCAAATATTTTGATGAAGTGTACCTGATGATGATTGTTTTGATGATAATGATGATGATTTACTTTAAGTAATATGTTCAGCGATTACTCCGGCACCAATGGTCTGATTTGAGTAAGTTACCTTCGAGGTATTCCCATAATAATTTTCTTCTTTAATCTTTATTCTGAGGAATTGACGGAACTTCTAAATTTTTAAAGGCATGTGTATTATGATTTGGATATTTTCTAAAGTAACTCAAGCATTTCCTCCCGAAATCCACCAATTTGATGTAGTGCAATTGTAGCCTCACTACATATTCGCTAATTTCTTCGTAACTTACTTTATATACATATGTATACCTACTTAACGCATTTAATTAAAAAATGATAATATTTTATATCATCCTTTTGTTGCGAAAATAAAATTATATGTATAATGTGAAACGTTATTCGACTAAACATTGCTAAAACGAAACAGTTACTCTGCCAAATGGAAATCGTCCGATAATAGTTCAGCGAATTTACACAGAAGCGAACTGAACTGTATGTGAACCAAGAGTTTGCGTAACGTTAGTCGACCAAAAGTTACATTTACAAATAAATGACTCTGCGAAACGATGTTCGGCGAATCGTTGTCGGCGAATCGATAATCTGCTAAAAGTTTCTCGGAGAATCATTAGGTACCCTCCTACTACGTATTATAGTAAGGATGATGATTTGCATTTAACCCGTGATTGAAAAAGTTTACATGAGTAGGTATATTTTTTGTTTGAAACACTAAAAATACCGTGACTATCATTTACAATTTCAATTATTTTATTCAAATTGACACTGCAGTCATGTTCATTTTAGGTAAACTCTAAATCAATTGTTATTCTTTACTTTGTTTCGAAAGTGTATTATTCCTTCTGACAGTTTTGTAATGACCAAAACAATTCAGTAGCGATATCTTAATATTCCTTGAACTAAATGGTAATAACTTTGAGATTTATTTCGCCGATACCGTCATGGCTAACGGTTTGACAATAAATAAAACATTACTATGAATTTACTGGAAACATTTGAATAAATATAACATCGCAAATAACGAATAGGTGAGAAAATTTCAATAGAACTATAACTTTCACGATTTGAGTCATTTCAGTGACTCACAAAGGGAAATCAATATGCCACATAAAGTTTTGAAATGCTGATATTTAGGTACCTATTAGGAAATCACGATGCAAAAAATTAAGCAAGAATATGGAAGTGGGTACTCACAACTAAAACTTCGAATTTTTGAAAACTGATAGAGGGGAAGGGATGATTTTTTTTATTAGACCAGAGAGAATATTTAAGACCATCAAATATGTTTCGTCACAAATATCCTTGAAGTTAAATATTCAGGTGTTAATAACCAATTCTATATATAATGGAAATAAATATTTCAATGTAATATTTGGAACCTAGACCTCGATTATTACTAGAATAATTTAAAATCGAATTTAATAAGCAATTTACAATCAAAACGCGTAATAAAACGAACACATCAAAGCTATAGTGCGTTAGGTGACGTAAACGTTTTATAAGCTTAGTGTTATCGAGCTTAGTAGTGATGGGTAGGACATCAATTTAAAATGAGTTTGTATGAGTACCTCATTTTCTAAAATGAGGTGTTACAATGTCTTACTTCAAATGAGGTGAGGTACTAGCATATTTTCAGCGTCGACTATTCCATTAATTCCAACGGCGACAAAAATATTTAATGTATATACATATTTATGTATTCATCACTTCCTTTATAAATAAATAAATAGTAACATTTAATTGAAGTGCAATTCTGAAGGTTAAGAATAGAACTTTTAGGAGAAAGATAATTTTAGAATCAAGTAAAATGAATAGAGGAGTGAAGTAAGACATTTTTGCGGTACGAAGTACTGCGACAAATTAACAAAATGAGTGGTACAAATGAGGTGCCTCACGAGTGAGCGACTCAACACTAGAGCTTAGTAAACGTTATAATAATCTAATAATGACACTCTTTTAAATTTGGCCCAACTTAGAAATTGTTGTCAATGCATTTTATACCAAAACGAAACAGCCCACGATCGTTTTTTGAACAGTCATCTTTGTCAAGTATTCTCACAAACTTGGAGCACTTTAATTGGATAAATAAAATGAATAAGTGAGAATGTCGCAATAATCGATGTTGTTTTTTTACCATCCACTGTAATAATGATCTCATGAACTTGTTAGGGAAATAGTAAAATAAAGTTTTATGACTTGTTTGTTCGTTTGTGTTTGTTTTACAGATATTAAATATTACGAGTAGAATATCCATATTCAAAATTATATTTTTTGCGTGCATTGGTCTAAATACTCTAAATGAGTGTTCAAATATAAAACATAAGTGAGTAAATAAATATAGGTACAGTTAGGTATTAATATACAGGTGGGATGGGCGATTCGAAGTTTATACCTACCTACTCTAGTTATGAAACGATTATGGAATGGATATGAATGAAATGTTGCACTGTTGACAGCTGACATAATTATTACCTATTTTAGAAGATTATAAAGATCGAATCACCCTCTCGGCAAGTTTTTAACACGTTCCGGTATGGTTACTATTTTAACAGTCTTCTAATTGAGTGAGAACTGTGGTTTTGGGTCACATTATCTATTTTATTATTGTATTTGAATATAAACGAAAGTAGTGGGCGTCATGCCTAACAGTAACATTATCTGAAATAACTGAATCAAAATGTTAATTTAATCGATACGCGTGGTGACTGTGTCAGGTAATATAGCACAGGAATTCATGAATAATAGTGGAAATAATAAAATTAGCACCTAACTAAACATTTATGGCGTTATTCATAAAAGCACTACAAGACACTTTAACAATTACATATTGTATATATACTTAGATTGAAAACACTGGATTTAGGTTAAACATTAACCCCAGTTTGGAAACCTATAAAAGCTTAAAAGTTTCCAGTGACTCTTCTATACCATGTCATAAAGTTCTTATTATGGTACGATCCATGGATACATAAGAGTGTATATGTTGGCGGCAGATCGTAAAATCGGGCATATCGAGATATTCCTAGGCATATCATGAAATGCCGCCATTTCATGATCTGACTAAGATTAACCCAGGCGTATCACGATCTGCCTTATAAAAGAGGCGGCAGATCGGTCAGACCAATGTATTTGTTGATATTTCTAGCTTCGCATCGTAAAATAATTGATGAGTTATTCCTAGGCATATCATAAAACGCCGCCATTTCATGATCTGACTAAAATTAACTCAGGCATCGATCAGGCATTCCTAGCTTCATTCATACCGATCGCATCGTAAAATAATTGCATTTTTTGCCACTGGTGGCGCCGCATTCCATTCTATATGGCGCTGCGTCCGAGTCCAGTGTTGCCAGATCGTACCTTTTAATATAAGTTTACATACGTAGTATCTTCTTAGTAGTTTGTGAAGTTTACGTTCCTTTTGAGCCTCTGCCTAGGAATATCACCCATTGAGGTTTGCAAGATATGGCTGATGGTCGCGCTAGGCAGATCATGAAATGCCGGCGTTTCATGATCTGCCTAGGAATATCACCCCTTGAGGTTTGCACGATATGGCTGGTCGTCGCTAGGCAGATCATGAATTGCCGGCGTTTCATGATCTGCCTAGGAATATCACCCCTTGAGGTTTGCACGATATGGCTGGTCGTCGCTAGGCAGATCATGAAATGCTGGCGTTTCATGATCTGCCTAGGAATATCACCCCTTGAATTTGCACGATATGGCTGATGGTCGAGCTAGGCAGATCATGAAATGCCGGCGTTTCATGATATGCCTAGGAATATCACACCCTACTTATTTGATATGCCTAAACGTCGCTAGGCAAATCGTCAAACGTTGATGTTTGAACGATATGGCTGGTAGTCGCTAGTCAGATCATGAAATGGCGGCGTTTCATGGTATGCCTAGGAATATCTCGATATGGCCGATTTTACGATCTGCCTCCGACATATCCATGGTTTGTACCATAATACGAAAAAACGCAAATCCAAGAGATTTGCGTTCCTCGAACTCAAAGGAGCAGTCAGTCAGTGTCAGTGCTGCTCACTTTAACCGCTCCGCCAAGAAACGCGCGTTCCATTGGTCGTGCAACCGCGATACATTGGTTAAAAGTGTTAAAACTAATGTACAGTCAGCAGCAGAAGTTGCTAATCGGGCCAGATGTTCAAAATGATCTTGACGAGGGGAACACCCAAATATTCCGAAATATGTTTTTCCGACTTTCATAACCTCGATTTTCAGAATCCCGATTTTTTATATGTCCGAAATATCGAAATTACGACTTTGAAAACCACGAAAGAAGAAAATCACGACTGTGTTATTTCCGAATACTTAAAATCCGATTTTCATATGGACGAAAGCTTAAAGTTCCGATTTAGAAAAAATCCGAAAATATTTTTTCCGAATTTGTCTATTCCGAAAAATCATTGACCGATCGGAAATAAAGTAATTCGGTATTCAGAAATTCGATCTTTTGTAAACTCGGAATAATGAAATTAGTGATTTTCAAAATAAGACTTAAACGCACTTTTTTAAGTCTAACTAACCAAAATCCGAATCGGAGCACCCCACTATCCACGTGGTCTTGTCTGTCCTACCCCTAGAGTGTATGTAAAAAGCCGGAGGCGCGGAGGGGAAGCAGCCCTCGCTGAAGAGGCTGCTATGCCCGTAGCGCCGGAGTAGATGCTCCGTAGATGCCCGTAGCACCCAACAAAAAAATTGTTGCCAGAAAAGTGGCTTAGGTTAGGTTGGAACTGCAACCCCACGAAGACCAACTGTTATCTGAAAAGTGGGTTACGTTAGGTTAGAACTGCAACCCCCAAGAAAACGAACTGTTGCCAGAAAAGTGGATTAGGTTAGGTTAGAACTGCGACCCCACGAAAACAAACTGTTGCCTGAAAGGTGGGTTAGGTTAGGTTAGAACTGCGACCCCCAAGAAAACGAACTTTTGCCAGAAAAGTGGGTTAGGTTAGGTTAGAACTGCGACCCCACGAAAACAAACTGTTGCCTGAAAGGTGGGTTAGGTTAGGTTAGAACTGCGACCCCCAAGAAAACGAACTGTTGCCAGAAAAGTGGGTTAGGTTAGGTTAGAACTGCGACCCCACGAAAACAAACTGTAGGTCGCCGAAGGCGACCAGCAAGCCGAAGCTGCGGAGGCGAGCATTTATTATGCCTGCGCTTTGATATGCAAGGGCGAAGGGGCTGCTTTGCCCGTAGCGCCGGAGCAGATGCGGAGCCCGAATCGATAAATTCGGAATTTAAAAAATGGGGATATTTAAAATAGGTGTCACGTGGAATCGGAATTCAAATTTTCGGAATAATGGCATTTCGGAATTCGTGATTTCAAAAATCGTAAATGTTAAATTCGGTGTTTATCACTATCGGAATTTTTATATTCGGAATTATGTGGCTCGGAATTTAAAAAAAATCGTCTTTTTTGCTATTTGGAAATATACACTTTCGTGATTTTCATCTTTCGTAATTACGACAGTCGGAATTTTGATGGGTCGAGCATTTAAAAACCGGAATAATAAAATTCGATATTCTAAAATTCGGCATAAAATATTTCGGAATTATGTAGTGTACCCCTTGACGAGACTTTATTGTTAAGAGAATAAGAGCGCGTCAAGGTAATTTTGAACACCTCGCCCGCTTAGCAACTTCTGCTGCTGACTGTACCTTAGTACCTATGGAGGTCGGCGTTCGGCGTTGAGCGTGCACGCTAGGAGAGTGCGTTTCGTGGCCCTCGGGTAAAGATCCCGTAAGCAATACTTAGCTTGTCAATAAACTGATCAACAGAATTACCTTCAAAGCTTTGCAATATACGAGTAACTAGGAGCTGTGAGGTGTTAGGTGTTGCTATTTCTCGAGCCCTTTCAGCTAGGCCTTCTAGACCCTATAGAACTATAAACATTACGAGTATTGATACCTAATACTCTTAAATGCTTTCCTAATACATTATTATAAGGTATAGATAGTAAGTCTAATCTAATCTAATAAA
The DNA here is from genome assembly GCF_948474715.1 of Cydia amplana. Classification (NCBI taxonomy): domain Eukaryota; kingdom Metazoa; phylum Arthropoda; class Insecta; order Lepidoptera; family Tortricidae; genus Cydia; species Cydia amplana. The sequence continues at coordinate 10,184,770 of NC_086069.1, read as the reverse complement.
AAGGAACTAAATGACATAGTGCAATAATAATAAATTGATAAACTAAGCAACAAATATAAACATAAACAAGCAAGAAATATAAACATGTATAGGTAATTAGAAACATAAACATTACCATATTACACAATAGGGTCCAAGTCTCTAAAGCTGCTTAACTAAAATACTCTGAAATATTCAATGTAAACAAACATATTTAATTAATGCGTATAACTGTAAATATGAAATAATAAATTTGCCTCGATTACATAGGTACTAATATAAATTCCACATAGAAAAATATGAATAAGTATGTACTAAAAAATACTAGTCAATGGTTATGACCTTGAAGAATTCTATAATAGTATTTTATACAATCGTGATATAATGGAGAGCTTTTCAGTCGAGTACCGTGTTCAGGCAACGAAGCTTGCTGAGTTGCCTAAGTAAGGTACGAGATTGAAAAGCTTGATTATATCACTATTGTATACAATACTTTTTCTACGAGTCAACAAAAAAAATACTTAAAACTAGTAGAAGAATCATATATGTACGTAAAAAAATGAATATTATAGTTGACTAAACTGTATCGAAATGAATATTATAGTTGAGTTGGGGTCCCATAGTGAAAAAAGTATGCGATTTCACTTTGGTCATTGGTACACGAAGTCTTAATTCAAGCATTGCAGTCGACGAGTAGAAAAACAAATCTTTCACGTGCTACTTTTCTCACCCGCCTTTTATTATCTGGTTTATATATCGCTTTAGAAGTTTATAATACCGGTTATGCAATAACACAATGAAGATATTTGGATTATCTTCCTATTATGAAAGGAATTGGTAGATGGAGATTGTGCCTTTTGGCCAGAGAGATTCTATTACGTGTAACGGGTGATCAAAAATCATGCGGACAATAGTATATAAGTAGGTATAAAGAGTACCTTACCGTATTCGAACTTCAACATATTCACAAGAAACGACACATACTAGATCCATTCTAGATACGTTATAGTATAGATTTTAACTAGTTCTCTTTTGTAGCTCAATTCGGGCAACCAAAGTCACTTTTATCAGATATCTATTAGATGTGAATTGGATCTCTAAGTCATATCTTGTGGAAATCGTTCAAGAGTATCTCCAGAATCGTGGAAATGTCAAATTTGACAGGTTAGATCTTAAAATTATCGTTATCGTTACTTGGTGATGTCTAAAAGATATTTAATAGAGATGTCTATTTCAAAATCCGAATCGGGCCCTAGGCTTCTTTACAACTAATTTATTATTACAATAATACTTACTTGAAACAAGTAGTATTATTAATCGCACAAATTAATGCCTTAATTAGAATATATATATGATTTCACTAGCAGTTACATATTGCGCATAACGGATTATTGCTCGAAATGACTTACACTGGAAGATTTTTTTTTTGATAAATATAGTTCTTACTAACACTAGGCTAGGGGAACTTTTTCAATCCAGGAGTAATAAAGTTCCTAAGCTGCTATGCAAACTGCAGCGTCTACATAAAGGATCGTTTGTAATATCTGCAGTTATTCCAGCCAGCTACTTGGACTACCTATATGTCTACCGTGAAATGCATGGAAATAAAAACGTTCCTTATATATATATTGAGTGGTTAAATTTAAGTTTTTTTTAATTCTGTAAGGAGTTATAAATTAACCTTTTGGACGCCAATGACCGATATATCCACACCGTAGGTTCAACGCCAAAGACCGATTAATCTGTCACAGACCACAGAGCAACATAGACCTACGTGCATATGTATAAAGTTCAATTTCAGTTTTGACACTTCAGTGACGTGGCAGCTTTTGTATTTGACACGGCGTCGAAAAGGTTAAGGAGATATTTGAGATTTCAATAAAAAATTTACAGTAGCATAATTTGGAGACATGAAAAATCAGAGCAACATGAAACGCAATCACGATAATAATTAATTAATTAATTAATTAATTAACGCCAGACTCAAAAAGAGGGGCGTTATAAAAGTTTGACCGCTATTTGTGTTTGTCTGTGGCACCGTAGCTCTTAAATGGGTTAACCGATTTGGATGCGGGTTAACCGAGTTTTTGTTATATGAAAGCAGGTTTTCTAATGGTGGTTATTAGTTAGTATGTTTTATCAAAAAC